>NW_027111589.1:164419-171137 GCF_000696795.3 Halyomorpha halys
CTTCTATTACATTTATGATGTCAATTTCTTTGTCTCTATATATATTAGTGAAGCTATTTTTGAAATATCTTGATATATTATATAAAGGCCCATTTTTTTATTGTATTTTTCAAATAAAACAATGAATATTTTCGGCAAGCCTCAGGCCTTCTGTTGCGAGGAAATATGCCCACAAACATTAGTAGAATTTAAATAATTTCAAAAACGTTTAAGAGAAATTATGTGAAACATAGATGATTTACTAATCATTGAAAAAAACTAATATTTAATAATTATTTTAGCAGTTGAGCTCCATAGTAGGAGAAGTAGCTATTAACAATAATCGGATTAGGATAACAACAAGGAAAGCATAACACCAATAATATTAGAAGGAAATCATTCCCTACCAACCCGCCCCCTCTAAACCGAAATATGGCGATTTATATCGAGTTTGAAACATTTATTTAAAACGGGAAGAGAATTATATAGTATTTAATCGAGCATCATTGAAAAAGTGGCCGAAATTGGAAAACGGCATGAACCCCCACTCCCGCCCTCTGTGATAGGCTTACTTATCTTATCTGTTAAACAGGTACTGCGAGTAGTATTGGTCAGTGCGCGACATGACACAATATCTAAAAAAAAATCATAATACCAAAAATATTAGAAGGAAATCTTTCTAGGCCGACCCATTCTAGTCAAATAAACCTTTACGTAAAACAGGAAGATGGAACTTAAGTTAGTTGAAATGAACAACATTAAAAACTTGGATAAAGTTGGAAATTGGTGTGATAAATAAAAAATATAAAACAGTTGAGACAAAATGGATAAAATAAAACACATTGGATAAAATAACTAAAAAATTTAGCAGTAGGATATTCAATTATTGAACCATTCTTAAACAGAGAAAGGCAATAGAATAAAAATTTAGTATACGCAATGTATAAAATAACACATGAAAGGTATAAAAAAAAAAAAAGATAAAAAAAAAAATCAACAATGTACAGAAAGAAAACTGTTACAGCGAAAAAATAAGTAACAAAGTGAGCTATAATAACAATAACGACAAAAAAGAGGGTACAAACAATAAAAATAGAGACAATCCATCAGAAAATAAAACAAATGAGAAAATAATATTGCTAAGGAGAAAAACAAAAAGAAACAAAGAACATTTACGGACACTAATAGCAGATAAGAAATAAATTAAAATATCAAAGAAAAAGAAAAATATGAACGAATGTAATAGTAATGGAGAGCCACTTAAGAAGTTCCTCAAAATAAATAAAATTCCGGGGATGACAGGAAAGATCAATGAAACATTAAAAAAATATGAATATTGTAATATAAAAATATGAATTCTTTTAAATATTCTTGTTTGAGAGTGATTTAGTTTATTCTTAATTTAAATAAATCTGATCCTTTTTTTCTCTCAACTTTATTCTTTACAACTTTTCCAACGTTTCGACCCTCAGACCATTCTCAAGGATACATACAAAAAGTTTTTTTATTTTTATATAATAATCTCACTAATTTCCTTCAACTACATACTGTCGAGTATGAGGGTCGAAACTTTGGAAAAGTTGTAAAGAATAAAGTTAAGAGAAAAAAAGAATCAAATTTGTTTTAAATTAAGAAAAATATGAATATTAATTAAAGGTAAATAAACATTTAAAGTTCATATTTTCAGTATCGATCGAGAACACGTCCGGCCTAACAATCTAAAATAACCCTAAAATTCATATTTGCATTATTCTAGATACGATTACTCAGTAATACTTTTGAAATAATAAATGGAATAAAGATAGATTTTAAATTTTAAATGTAGTTTAATAGCTGTTAGTATTAACCAGCTTTCTAAAGCAGTCTTGTCAAATTGTTGCTTACACCTAATGGGATGACTGGACTGAAAGCAGATCAAACAGGTGGCACCATGTCAGCTTACTGGAGATGATTCCCATCTAATGGTAGAGACTAATCCTATCACAGCTTGGATTTGGCAATGATTGATTTGATTTTGGATCATCGGAATCAGTGTCGATCAGCTAGAATATGTAATATATTTATAATTAATATCATTTAATTTGGTCAGGTTAGATAAATCCATAGACTTGGAGAGTCAGTATTTTTCACTACTGATGCAGAAATGATAAAACAAATTAAATTTATATCTTCTAAAACAGTTTTGGACTTGCCGTTTCCGAAGGACCCAGCTGCAGAGTCAGGGGAAAAACCAAGTATCTTCTTTTTTTTATTTGTATTATTGTTAAAATTAATTTTTTTTGTTTGATTGTTGAGTTTTATTGAGGAAAAATAATTTCAGGCTTAACATCTATTTTTTTTTTTTAGATTTTAACTCGCTGAAAGAGTTGAGATTTTTTTCGGGATCAGTTGCTACAAATAACGCATTTTATTTTTTTATTTGAATTATTAATTTCAATGGATGAATGAAAATCTGCAATCTTTAGAGTTTGAATGTAGAGAAACAACTTGGAGAGATTTTCATTCTGAATCGATACACATAATAAAAATATTTAAAAAAAATAGTGACATCTGTTTTTCCTTCCCGATCCTTAAGAAGATCTGTACAACACTGAATACTACATAGTCTCTAGAGGTCCTTTATGTTCATTGGCAATACAGATCCAAATTAAAAATTAATTTTTTTATTTTTAAGAATATATAGCGATGTTTTCCTTTTAATTATTCATATACTAATTTACTTATTTAGTTTTTTTTTGTTTTAGGTGAGTGATTCTAAAATACCATAATAGCATGAGCAGATTTAAGGTACGTTGATTACTATAATCTATTATAGTAAATATTCTAATATATATATATATAGGAAAGATAAGCCGGGGCTAAATTCTAGAATTTCAGGGGTGAGGAGGAGATTATAATGTTCTTCGACTTTTGATCTTGAGAAGTTGTGACCTCTCGTACTCAACTAATATGAGCTGTAAATGAATGTTTTAAAGGTAAGATATGTAAGACATCCACGAAGGGAGAGTATGACCGAGTTTCACGCCGATTTCCGATTTAATCTACTATTGATATGTTTCTCGTTTTGACTATTATTTTTTTAAAATTTTTGAAAGACTCTTATACTTGATATTATTTAATTGTAGTAGCACTTTTTTTTACACCTGCGAGAACATTCGCATTGCCTTTGTTTCCTTCTCACTAATTCATTCGAAGTAAAAGTGATCATCATCTTATTCCTATAAAAAATATAAAAATCATTTGATGACTGTTTTTAAAAATGAATATAGGCTGCGGTTGGTAACGGATGGCTGGAACTTTAATATTTTTTTTTTTATTTATTGATATTTACTACTGTATAAAAAATACAACAAGTAAATTTGATCATAATGACATATTGATAATATGATACAGCATGTAGAGAAACTTCCCAGTAGTAGAACTCATTTTACAATATAAGGTCACGAGGTCATCTTCTTTTCAGGCGCCTCGGAGGATTGCCAGGAATGGAAGAGGAAGCAAGGTTAGAAACTAGTGTGTTTGGGTGGTTAGGGAGTTTAAAATGGAAGGAATGATATCGGGTTCGGGCTAGATCGGTTACATAAGGAACATTTAGGTCTTTATGGATGGTTAAAAGTAAGGAGCATTTAGGATTTTACGAAGGATTTTGGATTTTAAGGATTGGATACGAGAGGAATTCGAAGATTTAGTGGAGCCCCAAAGCTCAACTCCGTATGTCCAGATGGGCCTTATTATTGTCATGTAGATCAGTCTTTTGTAATGAGTTGGAAGTTTAGACCGTTTGTCTAGTGCTGTAATAGTCGGAATCTGTGTGCAGTTTCCTGTCTTTTCAGTCTTGTGTGGGGATTCAAGGTTAGTCGTTAGTCCAGGTGTAGTCCAAGATAACGAATCTGTTCTACAGGGGTAAGACCACATTATAAAAGTATACTGTAGGGCAGTCGACGAATTACGACGAAGAGTAAATGTGATTTGATGGGATTTGTTGGGATCTATTTTTATCCTCCAATTTCGACACCATTCTTCGAGGGTTGTGATATGGGCTCTAATATTTTAAATTTATGTAATCATTTACTTTACATTTTTATAATACTGAGAAACAAGACACGGTTTCTTGTTTAATAATGGCTGATAACAATACATTTTTACAAGGTGAACAAGGAAATCACCATTAAAAATAATTTTCCTTTTGTTTCAAAGATAGTTAAATAATGTTATTATAATTCTCATTCACGCGAATAGTTGATGACATAAAAGCCAACAGCTTCAACTCTATTCAGAACTTATTGAGGTGACTTCCTTTTAAGAGGTTATAAGCAAGCAGTGCAATTATGAATTTGTTTTCCTAAAGTTTATTTTTTCTAAAACAAAATATCGCAGAAATGTAACGATGGTAATTTATAACTCAGCAACTAATCCTGTACAAAATTGAAAAGCAATAATTCGAACCATATTTGATTGAATTAGAACCTTTAATAGATTAGTTTCGTCTAAAGAGAGAATTGCGTCAGGAACTTGAGGAACAAGAATTTGTTATGCTCGTTAGCGAAAGTCTTACTTAAGTCAAAGAACAACAATAAATCTCTTTGTCAGAGTTTTTAAATTAAAACTTGGAGCGATACTGGATGCTTACAACTTTAACCAACTTTATATCCATTTTTCATTGTCTCGCTCTAGCTTAGGATGAATTGAGGCAAAACATTGATAATAGAAAGTAAATCACAGTAGTATCACAGCAAATAGAAAGTAGTAGAAGCACCGGAGAAGAGAGATAAAATAACAACTGTGCAATGCGTTTTGATGATTGAATGTATTCTAAATTGAACATTGGTATTTTTTTTAGGGTGGAATAAATTTAATTTGAACGTTAGTTTGTTGATTCTGTTGTGGGTGGCTCGTTATTTCTATTTTTTCCTCTCGTGCTATTTGCTTCTTTCATCTCAAGTTTGAAGGTTTATTTTAAGCATTGATTTATCTAGGGACGAACAATACCTTTAATTCTTGTGTGACGTAGTTCCACTTCCCACGCCGAAGCTGCCATTGAAAATCCTGCATTTTTATTTTAGTCTAAAAGTAGCATCCATGCATGGTTGCATCTCCGCTCACAATCAGGATTACACCTGAGAATTAGTCCAAAGGAATTAGACCAGTTGTATAGCAAGAAATACTTAGCCCTTGTCGAAATTGTGAAAGGTGTGTCTTTCTTCCTTGCGAGGGTGGGTTTAGGGTAAAATACTTAGTAATTGCTTAAACCTGAAAACCTTGAAGAATTTGTTTCTTCATCTTTTTGTTGCCTAACTAATCTTACTTCTATTACTGAATTCTTGGATATATTTATAGAAAAAAAATAAAAGAAAAAGAAATCGAGGATCTTTGAGACTCAGCAAGATGTTCGCTTCCTACGTCCTTGGATTAGCCCTGCTATTTGCTTGATTTTATATGAATAAACAATAATTATCTAAAACAGCTTGTAATAATAAGTAATTAACTCCATAGCCTTTCATACAATTATTATACGGTGAAATATGAAGTGTATGACTTAAAAAGGATGTTGAATTTTTAAAGTTTTATGATGCCACACTACTCATTAAAATATGATAAAACAAACTAAGGAAACATATTTAATCCTAATGAATAAATCGGATATCACGGGATTTAATCGATCACAAACAGAGGAAAGAGCAGGATCGACCAAATCTTTTTTCTTAAATAGATATTTGAAAAACTATGTAAAGTAAATCAGGATGTACACGCCATATTTGCTGATTTCAAAGAAGCCTATGATTCCGTTGAGAGAAATTATTACTGGAAGATCATGCCTGGACTGTGGATCTCCAGTAAATTAATAAGACTTACAAAAGCATGTAGGAATAATCCTATATGCACACTCCTGATACAAGGATAAGTATCTGAAGGCTTTAAAGTCAGATTTGGTCTGAGACTAGAAGATGGAATCTAACTAATGCTGATCAACTTGAAGAACAAAAAAAAAGAAAAAGTGATTAGAAGAACATTACGCGAAATTGCTGGGGTACACGTTGGAATAAAACATAATTTCCCTAGGGTACGAGGACGACATTCTGGTTCGAGAAAGTAACTAAGATAATATGAAAAGACTCTAATAAGAGAATCAGAGAAAATCGGCTCGCAAGTAAATAAAGATAAAAGAAAGTATATGCTATTAAGCTCAAAAATCCTAACGACTTGTTCTAATAAGAATCGTTGAGAAGAAATCGTTTATGATTGATTTTTTAAAACATCTGTTTTGAATAATTCCCACACCCTCAATGCTCTCTAACATAATTCAAAACTCTAACATTAAAAGTTATTATTTAAAAAACTGTACTTTTAAACTATTAGTTGTCGATCCTTAATGATGAATTCTGCATTTAAATTTTTAAGTAAACTGAACTTCTCCAGTTTCTGATAGGTTAAATGTTTGCGTACATCTAACCAAGCTCGGAACAGATATCGATGGCATCAAAGCTTTAGATCGACCTCATCCCCAATTTAGAAATATGCATTACATAATTATAGCAGAGATTGTACCAGATAATCTATAAATTTGGCTTTCATTCGAGCATTTTTATCAGATATTTGTTCATTTAATTAACCTCAAATATAATGTCTTTATAATTATATATTTGTGCTGTGTTAAATCTTAAAATTACTGCTAAAGTTGGTTGATAACATTTGAAACAATGCATCTACACACAATTGATACAACTTTAAAATATCCTAT
>NW_027111589.1:171187-176457 GCF_000696795.3 Halyomorpha halys
AATTTTTGATTCCGAAAGTTGAGAATATTCTTTAATTAATTAAACCACGGAGAGCACAAATATTATTCTTTTGGTAGTTCTAAAAGAATACTATCTGGGAACAAACGTGTGTATGCAGGCGCTCAACCAAAGACACTTTGATATGTACCCAAACGTGTGTATGCAGGCGCTCAACCAAAGACACTTTGATATGTATCCAAAACTCGACCACAAATCCAGGCTAACTTGTATCACTCAATACAAATATCCCATGCACACGCATGTTGAGGAAATTTACCATAGTTTGGAAAATGCATTGCAGCACCTTATGATGTTTATTATTTCTTTATTTTTTCCCTAAAGATGGTTGTTAATTTTATTTAACAAGTATACCTGACTCAAATAATCACGATTGCTTAATTCATTTAGCGGTACAAAAGCTGAATGACCGCAGAGGCTAGCTGATGCACAATTAGTGAGAATTACCACTCCTCCGATTTCACGAGTTCAGTACACTGCACCTATGCTCCCCAAAAAGTACACTTTGCATTGACCCTGACTCAAGAACAGTTACACAGCACTCCAGGGACTCCTCCCCTGGGAAGACCCTTCGGCCATTGGCTATATTATGGCCCCAGTTGTCCCGAGGGCCTTCTATAATGGGCCAATCACCAGTCTCGGCAGCGTTGGATTGTGGCCTCTCCACGCTTGACATAATATAAAGGAGGAAGATGTAAAAGAGAAGAAGTGATAAAATAAAAAATCTAATTTATTCCGCGGCACTGCTACGGTATCCTGTTCCTAACCACCCTTACCAATCAGTAATTAGGTACATTATAATTTTTTTTTTATTATTAATTTCTATAGTGACCTGCATATCCCTTCGATTTCGTTTTCATTAATTGTCAAAACTCATTTTTTGATTGTGATGCCTGAGTTATATTACAGTCAGCTTTGTTTCGTTCCTTGGTCAGTTTTTTGTCTTATTTTTTTTTCTTAACCATGCATATTGTACCTCTTATTTATCTCATATTTCTCTCTTCCGGTGATCTATCACAAATCTTCAATTTTTAATAGTTTTATTTAAATTTAAAGTCTATTTATATGCTAAAACATAGTTCACACATAATTTAAAATGTAGAGATAAGTAAAAATAGTAATCTATTAAAAAAAATATGAATAATTAAAAACAAAAACTTGAGTTAAAAGAAATTTTTATTAAAAATAAATATTTAACTGTATTTTATTAAAATATTATAACACTCAACGTCATAACTCAAAATTCACAATTTGTTTGAAAATTCATTTGGAGAGTTCAATACTATATTAATTTCTGGAAAGCTAAAATAGAAAATCAAAAACACAGTTCGGGAAAAAGGCAAACATAATTTTTTTTTTAATAGTTTTCGGCTATTTACTAATCCGTGTATAATTAATGATTCGAAGATAATTTGTATTTAATAGCTTTTTGTGATGCGAAAAACAAATATTAACTTTATTTCAGCCAAATATAACAAAGTGGTGTTGTTGTTTTTTTTAGGCTTCGGTTTGTTTTACCAAAATGTAAAAAAGAGTAATTGTGTAAAATGTAATTAATATCGAGAAAATTGTATTGTATAAGGGGGTATCCCAAAACAATATGCTAAATATTTTACATTATATATTTATGCAATAAAAAAAACAAAGTGGTAAATTTATTTTGCGGAACTGCTACGAAATAAAGTTAGACAGACTCAATTTATTGAATCAAATCCATAAAATTCCAAACCGAGTAATTGGTGACTAACCCAAACTCTTAAATCTTAACTAGTAGTTTTCTTTATCATTTATTTCCTTCCACTATTTTTTATTGACTTTAATTTAGTAAACTATTTAATTACAAAAGGAAATTCCATAAAAAACATAGGGTATAAATGCCTTCAGGCATTAATAAAGTCAACAAGAGAATAAATTGATTAATACCCGTCAGTCTCGGAATAAATTGGATTCAGAATGGAATTTGTTCAAGTTTAAAACTAACCAAGAATAAAAAAGGAAAAAAATTGGTGATCCTAGAAAGTAGTGGCATGCGCAAACCCCAGCGCACTACCCCACTGCTCCCGCAACCCGTATGCCAGAGATGGGAAGGGAGGGGGATAAAAAAAAAAAAAAAAAAAATTAAAACTAACCGATTCCTTGGCCCCTCTGGAACCGCTTTGCATAGCCTATAGGTAGAAGAATGGTAATAGAAAAAAAGTATTAATTAATTAAAAAAATTAACGGTGTTAATTGAAAATTGTATTCCTCTAAAGTTTAATTGGAACTACCTAACCATGATAAATTGTTCAGAATCCGTTTTAAAAAAAAACACTTAAAATAACTCCCGGTTAAGTTGTAATAAGGATGTCTACGAAATTGGAAGGGACGTGGGAGGTTTAAGACGTATTTTGTAAGCCCTTATTTCGACTTATAGGGACCTCATTTTCTCCTGAAATGTGAGTATGCTATACTACCGCCTTTATTCCACTCTTGGCAATAAAAATGAGGTAATAATCCCTCCTCAGTAAAGGGCAACCATGATATAAATGTTTCAATTTGGTTTAATTTGATTTGAATCGGAATATTTTGCATGTAAGTCGAAATAGAAAAAAAAATGTATATATCATTAGTGTCGTATTGATGAATTTTACTTTCACTTGTGTATATATGGCATATTCGAAAATAAAAATATTATTTATAAATATTCTTAGTAAAATATTCCTTATTAAAATATTCGCATCGAAAAAGGATGAATTAATGGGAGAAGACTACACAACACTGAATTAAAAAACCTAGCCCCGGTAAATATAATTCAAGATGGGCGTGTTAGGTTGTAGGGCTTAGTAACGAGTAGATCCCTAATATGTTAATAAACACTGAACCGACGGGTAAACGCCCGAGGGGTAGACCGAAAAGTAGATGGGAGGATTCCGTTAAAACTGATTTAGTAGAATTGGATTTGGAGGGACGTCACTGGTCGGATATATGTATAGACCGATTGCATCGTACCTTCGAGTTCCTTAGGCTTTCATTATGATTATTATTATATAAGGCATATATAGATTAAAATTGATAGTAGTACTATCGTGGAGAAATTCAAATTAAAGTTTTCAGCAGAAAAACACATTTAAAGGTTCCTTGAATCCTAATAACCAAGTATCGCAAACAGTATTTGTGTGTGTGTTTGAGAACAGTCTAGTTAAAATACAAAAAGGTCAAACGAAACTAAAATTATATATTTCAAAACCTATTTCTCATTATCGTTGAGCTATCTCTAAAAGGATGAGAGTGGTCATTTACAAAACCATCGTAAGGTCAGTAGTGCTCTATGGGGGAGACACATGGCCCTTGACAAGAAAAGCAGAACAGATGCTCAACTCCTGGGAGAGAAAGGTATTGAGAAAGATAAGGGGAGGAGTCTCGGAGAATGGAGTTTGGAGAAGAAGAAGGAATGAGGAACTGATAAATATGTACGGGGAACCCAGCATCGTGGCGTTAGTTAAAAGTGCAAGATTAAGATGGTTAGGACACGTTCAGAGGATGCCCGATGAAAGGATACCCAAAAAGATGGTTTATGGCAAACCAGATAGAAAACGGAAAAGAGGACGTCCCCGGATCAGATGGCTGGACGATGTGGAGAGGGATTTGAAGCTCTTGAAGGTTGGCAGATGGAAGGAGAAAGCAAGAGACCGTGTAGATTGGTAGGCTGTGGTGGAGGAGGATTTGAAGCTCTTGAAGGTTGGCAGATGGAAGGAGAAAGCAAGAGACAGTGTAGACTGGTTGGCTGTTGTGGAGGAGCCTCGGGTTCTTGCACGACCGTAGTGCCATAATAATAATAATAATAATAATCTCTCATTGTTAGTACTAAGAAATAACTATGAAGTATGGGATAATTGGGTGTTTAACTAAAGGAGAAATAGAGAAAGCAATATGGAAAGAATGGACTCTTGAACTCAATCATATCTACACCACTTTATTTCTTATACATGTTTGTTTTATTCCATAAATATATAATGTACAATATTTACCATATTTTTTAGGATACCCCATTATGCAATACAATTTTCTCAATGTTAATTACATTTTACACAATTGATCTTTTTTACATTTTGGTAAACAAACCCAAGGAGATAAATAAAATATATTGACACAACTTTGTTTTGTTTCGCTATCCTTAGCTGAAATAAAGTTAATATTAGTTTAAAAAAAGTGGTGATTTATTTTTTAATTGCATAAATATATAATGTACAGTATTTACCATATTGTTTTGAGATACGCCCTCATGCAATATGATTTTCTCGTCCCTTTTACCAAAGGGTAGATAATTTGAGTCCAAATTTCCTGATTCCCTGGAATACGCTTTGTAAATACTTCACGTGGCCTTCTTCGTTCTTAGTGAACACTAGTAGATCATACACATAGATCTGACATACAGATTTGTCAAATTCCCTCAAAAACTAGTCCATCAGGCGCTGGAACGTTATAGAAGCATTTTTGAGATCAAACGGCATCCTTGTAAATTCACAGTGTCCTCTCTGAAATGTGAATGCCGTTTTATGTTAATCCTTAGGGTGCTTTTTAATTTGATGATATGCGTCCTTCAAGTCCAATGTGCTGAATACTGTCGTCCCGCTCAGCCTGTCCCAAAGGACTCAGTCTGTTCGTCTACGGTATTCTCGTTCAGCGTCCTGTAATCAATCGTGCCAGGAGTTCCGCAGTATATTGCCCATTAGATTGTTTCGGTTTCTTCGCCTCCCTAATTATCATAAATATGTTCTCTTCTGGGGTCCACCGTCTTCCTCTAAACGCCTTCTTCAATCTCTCCTTGATCACGCTCCAAGGTGTCTCATCATCCGCATGAATTTGATTGAGGATACTTCTTTTCACACTACAGACGATTGCTTGCCTTTAACGCCTCACCATCCTCACTTTCGAGCAGTTTTTCAGCTGTTTTCGCTTCTATAGGATCCATCAGTCGATCACCCCCTTTTAGGAAATGACTTATTCCCTCGTCTCTGGTGTTGTTCTGGTATCCAAAAGTCCCGGGTTTCGGCACCAGTTAAATGTTATCGGGTTCAAAAACTCAAAAAAAGGAATAAGGGAAAAGTGACGACACTCTCAGTTTCACTGAAAACTGTTTTATTCATATCAGCGCTCCTCTATATATCTCATACAATCAGATGATCGCCTTAGTCAGCTGACTCAGGCCGTAACTTATATATACATATATATAAGTTATGATAGGATAAGGCACTGTGTCCGCCTTAATACTC
>NW_027111590.1:0-1350 GCF_000696795.3 Halyomorpha halys
ACTGCTGAGTCTTGGCTCAAGTCCTATCAACTTCTGAGAACCATAAACAGAATAAGGAAACATTTTTCCTCGTGGGATCAATGTAATATTTCTTTGAATTATTTTTAAGTATCTGGAGAGAGAAAAAATCAAAATTGCTGCTGGAGCAAGTCAGTATAGCTGTTATAAGTGTATAACAAAAGAATCCATAAGGAAGTGTGTTCAGCACCTTCCTAGGAAGAAGGAAGTACAACACTAGTCATTTGAGGTGGAGGCACCGGGAAAGATGGAGAAGGAAATAGAAACACTCGCCGGCTTTTTCACTATTCATTAAACAGTCAAAGGAACAAGTAATTTAGAATTTAGATGTTTAAGTAATATCCTAGGTGTGTGGCTGCATTGAATTCGCTCCTCCGATATAATCCAGATTATGGCTTTGCGGCGAATAAGAGGGGTTGTAAAATGGTCTTAGTAACGAACGGATAAAATGTTAATAAACACTGAACTGACGGTTAAATGTCCGGGGGGTAAACCCATGCGTACTGGCATAAATATTGATCCCCTATGCCCAAGTTGTCGAGTTCCGTACACCGCTGGGCACGTCGTACTCGCCTGCACTGCCTATAAAGCCCTGAGAGCTATGATTAAGAGGGAGACTGGACTCTACATTCGGATACAGAGCGATTTCCCTGAACAGATGAAGAAAGAAAACTACCCTCTCTACAAGGCCTTCGTGTACGGGTGGAAGGAAGCTGTGAGCTCTTCTCACTTCTCCCTGGATAGGAGAGCTACACCAGCAATGTAGAGACTTACAGGGGTAGAAGAGCAAGCTGTGTGCACAGCTATGTAAGCCTATGTTAATTGTCCTGATGGCAGCAATTGTTCATACTGCTGCAAACACCCGTTTGTTCTTACAGGCAGGGTAGGGTGATAAATAAATTTTAAAAACCGAAGCGTAGGTGGGAGAATCTTGTCATGACTGATCCGATAGATTTGGGTTTGGATGGACATCACTGGATGGATGTATGTAGAGAGCGATTGGTAGTATCGGCATCGGACCTTTGGGTTCCCTTACTCGTATTAATACTAAAATGACTGATTTATTTAATAAAAGAAACATAAATTGTCAACATGAAAATGAAAATCTTACCATCACAACACGAAGGGTCAGGGACTCAGTGCTTCGTAAGGAAGTACTGTTTGTAGAACAACGATTATAACGATTATAGATTGAGAGTAGGACCGAGTGTATCGGATGCTCTGAATAGTGACCAGAAGAACGTGGAAATGGTCTTAGTTTTCTTAAAAAGGAATGGCCTTTTGAATAAGATTTAAACCAGAAAATCTGTTATACGTAATAAAAAATACCAA
>NW_027111591.1:0-1377 GCF_000696795.3 Halyomorpha halys
GCCTTTTTTTATCATTGTTAGATTCAGTACTTGTTAAAGGTGGTTAAGTTAACAACCACACTTATCTATGTGTTGGTGTAAAAATATGGTTTCTCCGGAAAGTTTTATTGAATTTTTCAGCTATTAATCGTTAACAAAGTTTGTTCAAATGATAACAACATAATCTTCAAGTAATAGTCTATTATTTACTTCTTCAATTTGAAGAAATGTGAAGATAAGGAGCATCTATTGCTTGTTAAAGTGAGGCTACGTGAAGTTCTTAAATGAAAAAAACTTTTCTGAGTAATTTTTAAAGTTTACAAAAGGTAAGTTTGATGCGGAAGAGAAAGAACGGAGTGGATGATCAAAAGTGTACGAAGACACAAACTTTTTTTTTTATATTTATTTATTTATTGATATTTACAACTGTATAAATAATACAACAAGTAAATTTGATCATTATGACATAATGATATAATACAGCATGTAGAGAAACTACCCAGTAGTAGAACTCTAAAAACAGTTTACAACATAAGGTCACGAGGCCATCTTATTTTCAGGCGCCTCAGAGGATTGCCAGGAATGGAAGAGGAAGCAAGGTTAGAAACTAGTGGGTTTGGGTGGTTAGGGAGTCTATTATGGAAGAAATAATATCGGGTTCGGGCTAGATCGGTTACATAAGGAACATTTAGGTCTTTATGGATGGTTTTATTAGTAACAAAATAAGGAGCATTGAGGATTTTACGAAGGATTTTGGATTGTAAAGATTGGATACGAGAGGAATTCGAAGGTTTAGTGGAGCCCCAAAGCTCAACTTCGTTATGTTCAGATGGGCCTTATTATTGTCATGTAGATGAGTTGGAATAAAATTAATTTCGTAACATCTATTTCTCGATAAACAAAACAAAAATTAAAACATTTTAAAAATACTTAAGTACTAAACTAATCCTTAGTTATTTAAGAATCAAATGATTAAAAATAATAAAATAAAATAAAAACGCATCAAAATAAATACAAAACTAAATCAATGAGACTGTTAATTAAAAGTTTTCTTAGTTCAAGAAGGTTCATATAAAATATGAAAACATTTTTTACTTTAATCTGGGTGGCGGTCAATAAAGCACCACAATAGTATAAAAACCTATTTATTGTTAACCAATGTTTCACCCACGTTGCAGCAAAAAAAGATACAAATACTTAAATGATGTAAGCATAAATTAAAAAAATTTAATGAAAAATAGTTGTTCGTATAAAATGTTGGATTTCTGAAAAAATATGGTATATCTCTAGATTCACAAGACGTACATATGTCTGCCAACACTCAAAATAAAGGAAATTTAACTTACTATAAAGTAGTTTATGACACTTATCTTCGTAGGGGTAGTAGTTTTTATGATA
>NW_027111592.1:0-983 GCF_000696795.3 Halyomorpha halys
AAGAAGAGTCTGGTAACATTTATATATTTTTTTTGTTTGAAAGTAAAATACAATCATTAATTATCACTATTACCCATTGCCCAAATCTGTGGCAGATCGTAATATTTTCAATAAATAAAATTTGCAACAAAAAAAAAACTTTTTCCTAGAGCACACATTGTTTCTTACATTTTTCTGCAAGAATAAATAGCACATTATTGGATATTGGTTCGGAGTTGTATTAAAAATAAATATATTTATTAGAAGTTAAAAAAAATATTATGAAATGAGAAGGATCGACTTTTAGAGGATTCAACATTTTCTTCCTCATCCTTACCATTTTTATTGCTGTTTTAATGAAACTGTTTCCCCCCATATAATCTCATTTTCGTATGAAAGTTGGGCTAAAATACTATCTTAGATACAAAACTCTCTAACCTACGCTTTGAATAAATAAAAAAATGTACAATGACATCTCTCTCATCTCCAACAGCAAAATGTTATTACCTCTTCATCATTATTCTCAAATTATCAAATAAATATTTGGACTGAGTATAGTTCCAATTGATAAAGAAATGTAAAATTTAAAATCATTTTTGGAAGATTGTTGATTGACCGTGTGAATAGATGAATGAAATATGGTCCGGGTGCGGTAAAAAAAAACTCATATAGTAGAATTATACTATTTTATTGAGCCAACGTTTCGTTTGTTTTTATACCGCACCCGGACCATATTCCATTCATAAAATCATTTTTGAGTTCCACCCTTGAGGGAAGTGTATATCCACGGTTAAGAATTTTTTTTTATATAGTATAAGGCAATCCACAGCGAAGGTGGTGTTTGCCTATACATATTCCCGGGAACATTCCTAATAAAATCATATCCATACTAAAATACATAAGCTGATTTAATAGCAATAATCAACATTAAGAAACATATAAAAGTGAAATACAATTGAGAGACAAAATAAAAAAAAAGACAAAAGATAAATTTAAAATAATAA
>NW_027111593.1:0-1963 GCF_000696795.3 Halyomorpha halys
AGCTTTGTCTCTTTTCCATTAAATTCTGAAACTTTTAATTACAGATTAACACTGTTATCACTCTCTTATCTATAGTGTTAAGTTAATCTGTAATTAAAAGATTTAAAATTTAATGGACATGAGACAAATTAGGTCGATTTGACAGAAATTAATGATCTAGGCAGAATAGGCTGCAAAAAGTTTTTTAAATTATTGATGTTATTGCAAATTTGTATTTAAGATTGTCCTTGAGGATGACCGGGTTTGCCTAAACGTTGGACATTTAAGTAATAAAGAGTGTTTTGAGACTTAAATTGGACACAAATTATTTTATTTAATGAACAAAACCAGTCTCAAAAAAGTAAAAAGATAATAAATAATTTTTTTTTAAATTTCACAGGCTAATATTTTTAAATTACTAATGACTAATCTAGAAAATATTATTTCATTAATTTAATTTAATTTTATTTATTAAAGCTTAATTTAGTAAGAATTTAATAAAGTGGTTTATCTATTATCTTTTTTTTAAATACAAGAGTGTTAAAAAGAACCATTTGCAAAACTAGGGCGCCTACCTCTTTTTAACTTTTCGAAAGAATAATTTTTTATTTCCTTTGGTAGAAGTTTTGATACTATCAGTACAAGAAACTACACGATTTTTTTAAAACATTAATTTGTGACTTTAACGTAAAATATTTATGTAAAATTATCGTAGAGCTCAAATTAGTAAAATGATTGACTAATATTGCAGAACACATTTACAGAGAATTTCACACTCTGCCATTGTTAATAAAAGTTAACAATTACTGATTTTTTTGCACTACGATTTAAGAGTAACATCCTCCATAGTTTATTTGGCACATCATTGGCAAAAAAAACATAATATTTTCTGTGAAAACCTAAACACAATCCACAAATAACAAAAAGAAAATTAATAAATGTCCTAGCTTGACGAAATCGATTTAGGCACCGCCCATGTTGAAGTGATTTCGGAAAATCATTTGTTCAAGTGGTCTCCTCACGATTCTGGATTTAATGGAAACGGGGGAAAGCCCCGGAGATCCAGAAATAACTTATTTTCAGATTCGACCAAATATTTGTCATTTGCAGAGACCCTAAGGAGTGGGATTTATCTGCGGCTCTAGTGCCGTTTACGGAATAGAAAATGCCTCCTCTTCTTGGATATCGTTCGGTACAATCCCGCTCTTGGAACAATTCACCGTACGGCTTGTAAACACTATATTTAATGTCAAAAATGTTTGCATATTTCCTTGACCTCAACTATAATATCGTATTTAATTCACTTCTTTGAACAATAAAACAAAACATTTCTGCCTCAAACAATTCATGTATATATATTATGAAGAAGATGGTCAGAATTTCGATAAAATAAAAAACAAAAATAGTCAACAAATATTTATTTTTCGATGTTTCGCTCCACTTTGTAGAACTTCTAAAAAGATACAAACACAAAAAAAAAAATTTTACATAGTAAGATAATAAGATAAAAAAAAGTAAATTAAGGTAGGGTTAAAGTTATGTAAAGATAAATGAAAAAAACAATGATAAGAATATAAAAAATCACGCAAACTATAAGGTAATAAATGTATAGGATAATACGCAAAACAGAAAGGTAAATATGATAAAACAAATTTAGTGAATTTAGTAATTCTTGAATTACTAAAATATATGTTTTTGTGAATAAAAAAATAGGAAAAAAGAAAAAAAATTTTTTCGAACTACCAATATATATCTTTTAGTGAATACAAAATAGCAAAACAAAAACAAAAAATTCGAAAAACCAATATATATTTTTTAGTAAGTAAAAAAATATTATTGAATTACCAAAATATATCTTTTAGTGAATACAAAATATGTAAAAATGAAAAAAAAAATATTATGGGAATATAAATTTTTAAAAAATGATGTTAATTACAAACTATAAAACAAGAATTTTACTAATGATTAGTAAAATACTGTTATA
>NW_027111593.1:2013-9785 GCF_000696795.3 Halyomorpha halys
ATATATTTTTTAAAAACCTAAAACGCCACTAAAGCGTACATAAGAAAAACGACTTTTCAGTTAATTGTGAAAACGCGAAAAAAAACTTCCAGAAACATCTATCATATAGTTGAAAGTGTCTATTTTGCAAATATGTACATATAATATGTACAATATTTTGTCTATTCGGAAAGTTAGAAGTTTTTTTTTTAATAAAGAACCTAATAGTGGCCTTTCTTATATAAGTGCTCTATCGGTAACTCAGGTTGGCAAAAAATAAAATATAATAAACGCATTTTTGAGGAAGTTGTTTCTACTATAATTCTATGTCCAATACTAATTTTCTATAAACGATTAGATTTACAGTTATAAATGAAAATCTGAAAAATGTTTCATAAAAAATTGTCTTTTTTTTTTTTTAATATTTTCATTGTAAAGTGAAGCTGATAAAATGGAAAACCTAAATTTTTGATACAGAATTCTCCAGAACACAATAAACCATCTAGAAAAAACTTTCCACGTTTTTCCTGGAATCATCTTTCGTGGAACTTCGATGCTTTGACTATTTTTATATTCGATCTGGCGTCGCAGGTTAGACTAATCTAAACAAACATATTTTGTAGGAAATTTTGTCTTCTTTAATTTAGTATAGAGTGAGTGTATGTATGTAAAATCTATTCATAGTTTTCTACTTATAAGGGAAAAATTGAATCAAGTTTCAAAATTGTGAATTTTTCTCTATTTTCGTTAAAAAAAAACTTGAGCGAGGTGCAAATCCTGAAAAACTGATTCAGAAAATATATAAAACCGTTGAGAAAAATCATTATATGATTTTTCCTTGATAATATTCTTTTTGAACCTTGAGATGCGATTAAAAGAGATGATGCGAGTTATGAGCCTAAATATGACAATATTTATCTTTCGAAAAAAATCTATAAGCTACAAAAAAAAAAAAATTACTGAGCATTTCAAGCTAAGGACTTAATCTCACTTACAAGAGATACCACCAAATACACATTTTCTCAAATCCCCTACTCCTTCTTTACTTTCTAGGATTAAGTCCTTGTAAGCTTTCACTCCACATGACCTACTTCAACTGTGAGCAGCTTGAAATTCACTTAAAGATACTTCAACCCTCTAAATTATATTACATTTAAAAATGAGTCTCACTGGATAAATAATTCAGTTTAGCAGTAAATAAACTCTGCTAATAAAGTAAAAAAAAAAATTATGTAGGATCTAAAAAATGTAATAATAGATTGAATTATGTGTTTCTGACAAAATAAAAATATTTTTATCCTCTTTTCCCAACTCGTATCACTTTAAGACTCCTTATCATTATTAATGTTTTCGTACATACTTATTCATTGTTTTTGTTTATTCATTTCATTATTCGTTCGTATTTCTGTTACTGGATGAATATTTTTATGTTTTACTCGATCACTTGTAGTGGAAAAAACTTCTATTGATTTTTGTTTATTTCAATTTAATTAATTTCACGCCGTTTTTCAATTTCAGGATATTAAATTAATATTCCTTTTTAAATATTGCTCGATTAAACTTAAAGTCTCCTCTTCCCGTTTTAAGGTAATATTTCAAAAGTGATATAGGACCGTCACTCCCCGGGGAGGGGGGCGGGTCCGGAGGGCAGGTTATTGCCATTTCTTATAAAAGAGCTTTAAGACGTAATAGAAACTAATTGATTTTTATATGAAAAAATATAAGATAAGACAGGTTAGAATTTTGTGATTTCATGGATATGATTTATAATATTGTATCTTCTCAGAATTTGATCGACAGGCATTACTATAGATATTACAGTGAGCTAACATGGAAACAATAAGATATCAGTTGGAATCTTAACTGCATTAATAAATCTAACTATAGGTGTGTTTACACTGCACTTTTTTTAAAACATGAGGGAAAATATGTTACATCATGCTCTATAAACTGCCCACCTTCCTCTGTTAAATTCTTAGAACTTGATAAAGCATGCTTTCTCGCATTTTTATCCAGACTCTGTGGACTTTCTTACTTTATTCCCCACCTCTTTTTTATTCTTTATGTCGGAGTGTCTGCAATCTAGCTGGAAGAAATTTTTATTTTACTGAACGTTACAGAAACTGTTGGAAATCTTATATTTTAATTATGATCTAATGTTTTTTTAAAACTATGCATTGTAATTAAAAATTTTTTTAATATGGTTTTGTAATCTAGAAAAATATAAAGATATTAAAATGTAGGTGATAAACTAATTATTTTTTCATATTTTATAATAATATTGCATATATATTTAAATATTTATTATACATGTTTCCAAGAAGTGCATTGCGTAGATACAGAGGGCTCGGCAAAGTTTGTAGATATTGTAGGGTTTAGCGCGACTGAAAAGGAAGTAGAGTGGATACCACAATAAGATTCGAAACGAATGTTCAGGATCAGAGTGTCAAGATACATGTAGAGAAAGAGAAAATTTATTATATTGAATTATATATTATTATAATGAATTCCTTACATAAGGGAAAAGTATATAGGAGGATTCGGCCGAAGGTAATATCAACCAATGTATTGGACTTAATTTATTCAGTATTCTTGCACTCTTGACCAAATAGTTAAGATGAAATATCGATTTAGAAATTCATAAAAAAAATTAATTGATTCGTTGGGATTATTATGGTGATTTTGAGTAAAAATTGCTTGCGTGGAGTTAAAAATCAGAACTTGTATAAAAAGACAATGATAGAAAAAGTGAAACGAAAAAACAAGACATATTGAGATTAATGTTTATTTTGATAACAGCTGAGGAAGATGGAGAGCAGAAGGTAGAAAACACCTCAATTGTGACAGGCCTCAAATCCCACCCGGATTTAGATAACTCAAGGGGGTAAGGAAACAGCCGAAAAAGCAAAGGTCAACTTTTTTTGTTTTATTCGCTACGTTTATTTTAGCAAAGTCGGTTTAAAGCCAAAATACCAAATAAATTTACTATTTATTTAATAAAATAATAACAATGAATAAAGCTCGACTAAAGAAATAAGCAACGGAATTTAATTGAGTATCTACTCTTACATATTATTGGATCGTTAGTAGAAGTTAAATGTCTAAATTGTGATAAAAAATATATAAGAGAAACTATAACTTCTTCCTTTTACGTCTCATTCTTATCCTTGGTTGTTCATCTTTAGTAATTCAAAATTTATACAGGTTTTCGAAAATATCTTACATAGAGGATGATAAATAAACTATCTTTATTTTCCGTTAGAAAGACGTAAGACTGTGAACTGGTTATGGGAAACTCAAAATTGGACTAAATAATTGGTTGATATATTTAAAATTTAAAATCTATTGGTACTAATTAGGTGGCTGCTGGCGAAGGCAGTGAATATCCGGCGTTAACTGAATTACTGGGATGGCAGGGATACTTCCGAATGTTTTAGACCTGTAATGGAGTCAATTCAATCTCTAAAGGATAAATGACTAGTTAATTAAATAAAGAAGCAGCAGATGTGTTTGGGAAAAATAAATTAGGGTTTCGGGAATGGAAGTTAAACGAATACTGTACGTCTAGCAATTTGTTAAGCCTTGTTTCTTTTCAGGGATGTTGTACCATGAATTATAATCAAGAAATAAAACGCTCCAGTCCTCACTAAAAAGACGATTAAACAGATCAGATTATAAAATGTTTCGTGGAGAGAGGACGTTTCGCTGCTCAATTAATCGACTGATGATTTCTTGCCACGCACATTCCCCATTAGCCTCATCCATATGGATGCTCAGGTAGTGACTGCGTGTGTAGATTCTTGTTTGAAAACACTTTTTACTAGAACAAATTATTATTTCTCAGGAAAATGTGCATTGTATGGTGATATCTAGGAAGAGTGGATAAAATATAATTGGAAAATGGTCAATAGACATTATTGAAATCGACACGACTCTTCGATCAAAACATTTGTTTTTCAGATTAAATGATTTACCCATGAATGGCCAGATGTTTTTTCATAAGGGATTTTGATAAAAAAATTGTTTACCAAGGAAGTAATATCATCAAATAATGTCATCCCTTTTGAGAAAACACTACACTGGTCACAACAAATCATAATACAATATGAAAAGCATTTGAAAATTAATTTCAATGTTCTATTTCATTTACGTGTTAACACTAAAAAAATGAAAATGAAAATATTAAAAAAAAATTGTAAGGATTTTGTACAAAATTTTCAATTTCAGACACGTTTTAAGTATTGCTCAATATAACCATGTCAAAGACTCCTCTTCCTATTTTAAAAAAATATCTAAAAAGCGATATGAGGGTCTTAGTGGGGTGGATCTGGCCGGGAAGGATGGCCTTTTTTGGTGTTACGATCTCCTCTTGTGAGATTGTCGAACATCGGCCAACCTACTCTTTTGTAGGTCTGTTTGATCAATTAGATAAGTAAGGCTACCACGGTGGGAAAAAAAATGAAAAGTATTATATAGGTATGCTAGTAACTAAGCGAATATAAACCATTTTCTTTTTTTTTATCTAAAATTGATTCTTTTTTTTTCTTTATTTATTGATATTTACAACTGTATAAAAAATACAACAAGTAAATTTGATAATAATGACTTAATGATATGATACAGGATGTAGAGAAACTACCCAGTAGTAGAACTCTAAAAACAGTTTACAATATAAGGTCACGAGGCCATCTTCTTTTCAGGCGCCTCGGAGGATTGCCAGGAATGGAAGAGGAAGCAAGGTTAGAAACAAGTGGGTTTGGGTGGTTAGGGAAAATTGATTCTAAATTTGGTTATTAATGTCGGTTGCTTTAAGTTCCCTGATTGGTTTTTTTTTTCCAAATTAGAAACAGGACACTTTTCAACAAGATCTGATCGCACCTGTGATTCTAACTCTCCGAGGATGTAAAATAATTATTGGCATAAATGGGTAACAATGATAATAATAAATCGGCATAAAAAATAAGTAGGACCGATAAAAATTTGTATGAATGTGCAATACAAATATGTATTTGTGTTGTATATAGATATTTGTATTTGTTTAAATGAATAAAGAGATTATGAAAAAATAAATGGGTAAGGAAATATTTTTACCGTTATTCTCTTTTGGCAATATTCACAAAATTCTAGAATCACACTTCCACCTACTTCATACTCATCTTTGTATTCATTTTTGAGACTTTTAGCACTTTGGTAAATCTGAAAACCAATTAAGCTTCCCAGGTTAATATTTTGGCATCAGGTCTTGTATATCTAAAATAGATATAATATACTTACAACCGATGATTATACATATTTGTATCGTTTTCAAAACTGATCAAAAAGAATTTCTCATAAATTAAAACTCATTTCCATTAATTAGTAACTAATGGAATTAGTTACGATTATTGGAGGAAAAAAAAACAACTTTGTTTTGCTTGACATTTTAAAACGTATACCCTCGCGACCTGTGTTGCGACAATGCAACACACATAACACAAAACTAATAATAATAAGAGACATAATAGACATGTGCACAGAACGAGAAAGTAAGCCAAACTTACACGCTAAATAACTAAAAATAAGTGACCTGGAGGGTGGTTATGAAAAACCTGTCAACACAATTCAGTTGCAGCCTGCCTTGTCACCCTCTGTTTTTGTTTACTTTTCGGAGTGTTGTGTTTTCGAAACCCTGGCCATTAGTGGGTTAGTTAATGGAATAAATTAGATTATCGGAAAATCTGAAGTTAGAATTTTTAAATTTTCTAATTTGGAGTTCTATCAGTGGGTAGATTCTCCACATGTTTGTATCATGTCACTATGTCACCTACAGCCAATTTACTTTTTGTATATATGTGTATACAGTTGTAAATAACAATAAATAAATTATTTAAAAAAAAATTTCTAATACTTTTAAAGCATATTTTTTATATATTCCGAATAACAATAAGACATAAGCACTAAAATAATAACAGAGTAGACATCGAATACAACATATGACTAATAAAAGGATTTAACGAAACTTAGAAAAACTAATAAAACATATATAAAAAGTAAATTATGTATTATAAAACATAATTGAGCAGTTTCATAAATTAAAAATCACGAACGTCATTTAAGTCATAAAAGAACTCAAGCATATAAATAATTTTAACAATCATGAAAGTAATTTAAAAAATTAATTATGTAATAATCAAATGTAAAATATACATGAATGTATTTTACTACATAAATAAAAACTCAATAATTTGAGAAATATTAACTTTGAACATTTAATAACGTAAGACACATTAATATTAAATTTAAAACGTTTGAATTACCGAAAAATTAAATGTATAGTAATTAAAAATAAACTTATTTAATTGGTCAAAAAATATATCTCACTCAACAGCGTTTGTTTTCCATTGAATTTTATTGATATTATAATATCCTTTGGTTTTAATTTGAACCACAATTTAAAGGGGACTGCGTACCAAGAGATTGTGAGTTTAAACAGAATATTAATTTTCAGACGTTAAAATAACAAATAAAGACATAATTTTCACAGCTTCATATTCACTGTATGGTTAATTAATCATAGCAAATCGCGACCTAACCCATCACGGAAAGTAGCTCTGAACAATTGTATTAATTAATGTTAATGAAACTGATATTTTTGCTTTTCTCTTTATTGTTTCCACTCGTATCCAATTCTTACCATCCTTCGTAAAATCCTCAATGTTACTTACTTTGATCTAGTCCGTACCAGATATCAGTCCTTCCCTTATAAACTCTATAACCATCCAAACCCACTAGTTTCTAACCTTGCTTCCTCTTCCATTCCTGACAAGGTGACTGAAAAGAAGGTGGCCTCGAAAACTTCTAATGTAGAAATGTTATTAAATTTCTACCAATGGATAGTTTCTCTACATGCCTGTATCACTCCATTATGGTCGTACATCGAATATCAATAAAAAAGTTTACCTAAAATCTTGGTTAAAATAGTTTGATAATCTCACTCATCGTAGTAGAAACGAAAAGTTTTTTGTTATTGCACTGTAAACTATCTTTCGATTGAAACATTAGACAGAAATTTTGCAGTCACATTCAAGAAAAAAAAATGTTCAACTAAGGCTAAGAAAAATGCAAGTGAATTTGTTCCTGGGGATGTTGACATCTCCTGTGAGATGTTCCTAGGGTAGGCCCCACATTTGTTTTTATTGTTTCTGGGGTAGGACCCACATTGTGTTTCTGGGTTTACGACCCACATTGAAAAATAGACAAGAAAACATGATTAATGTAGCCTTCTTCTGTGTTCTTTAATGGTTCGGACAACTCATTCATTAAATAGAGAAATATAATTAGCAACATTCTTTTCGATTAGGCTAAATTATTGAAAAAACTTTGATATTTTTTTCTACCCCCTGAAAACTTCTGCAACCTCGAAGGAGTGAGAAGAATAGGTAGCAACGGTACAACATTTTACTATGTTATTATACTGACTCGGGATTTAGTCGGGATGCCAGGATAATCGCTGAAGGCAATTATTCAATAATAAGTTAATTAATTAATTTATACTGAGTCCTGCAAAATATTATTATAATTAGATTATTTTCCAAAGACTTTTTGTGTGTTTACCAATTAAATACCTTTATATTATAAAATATTGTTACTATTAATTATATAATATAATAAGGGGCGGTATTGTGTAATATGATAGTAAATAAACTACATAAAGGAACTAAGTATATATTTACAATTTATTGATAAATGATGTTATAAAAATGATTGCAATGATCCAGATAAATGGTTGCCATAAAATATGATTATTACATTAT
>NW_027111593.1:9889-17963 GCF_000696795.3 Halyomorpha halys
AAGGACAGAAGCCAATTAAGCAGGTAGAAACCCTTCCTAGAACTTTCCCACCCCCTCTCGGACCAATGTATATTGAGACTACATACCACTATACCATTTCTCTCTCATCTGTATGAGTGCTGAGAGAGAAATGGTCAGCCGGAATGGCCCCTCCCCATTCCTTGTTAGCCCCTGGTAATCCAGCCACACATGTAAAAACCGCCTTCAGCGGACCAAGCTTGTAACATCTTATAATGCCGTAAGGCAAACCAAGATAAATTGTATATAGTGTATATATAATCCTTAGTTCCAAGTAGTATATATAATTGTATTTGTTTAAATAAATAAAATAGAAGGTAGGAAAAAAAAAGAAAAAAAAAATGAGTGCTGAATTGGTTGATTCATGCCATGGGTGTCGTAATGTGAGTGTCCAGGTCTCATAGCTGTTCTTAGCACTTCGTCTGGTCAAAGACTTGCCTTCTCTTCGGTCTTCTTACTTCTGTGTCTTCGTCTTCACTCCTTTTTTCCTGTTCTCCCACCTCCTCTTAGAGACGTTACCTTTTTCGATTCTTAGTCCTCATTCGCCATAGGTGACAAAACGCCCCCTAGGTGGGCGTGAGAGTAGTCCCGAGAGCTTAATTGGCTTCTGTCCTTCGGCATTTCGCTTGAAATGTGTGAAAAGCTCTGACACATAAGACCAAGTGCGGTACACTAACACAGGAGTCTCCTTTCTTTGTTGACAAGTATTCCCTCTTGGAGAACAGGTATTGGGCCAGATGTGACTAAATTATTTAACGAAATTTATCATATTTCTGTTATGGGAATTGCCAAAACCACGATATATAGTAATTTATATATTTGGAATCCATGATAGGAAAGGTGTACCAAAGTCTTCACGTTCCTGGGTGAAAATGGTCCAAATAAAAATTGATATATCTCACTTAATATTTGAAGAAACTTTTTTTTGATGAAAGTAAAGCCTGGTAGTTCTAGATAAAAGAAATGATTGTTAACGCAAGAGTGCAAACGTTTATTAGATTTAGGAATAAAAAAAACATGAAAAACTGTATCACGGTCACCCCACTTTACGGCATTTCAATTTAAAATACTAAAATATACATTAATTCTAGCAAGAACAATAAAATTTATCGTGTATTGTACAGGTTACAAATAAAAAAGTCATGAAATTATTTGGTTCTAATTTTTAAAAGATAATATTATTAATAATTATTGTGAAATTTTTCCACACTCTAAAAGAGCCACCCAGGGATGTGCTGAATGTTTTATTTCTCGGCGGACCCAAAAAATGAATATTGACACTCCCACTCAGGTAAGTAAGCGGTAGCCACGGTAAGTTCAGAGGTTTGTAAAAAGTATCACTGTTCAAGTTTAGTTTTTTTTGTCTTGTAAATTTTCTTAAATGATCTATGGGTATGTAAAAAAATACGTACTTAAATATTAGATGTATAACTATTATTCTGATGTGTTATTTCTTTAAAATCCAGAATGCTTTCGCATATTAACTCTGATTGAATCATTTGTCTGTTCTTGAAGTAGTATATTCCAATGAAAAGTTTTTTTTCATGTATCTTTAGAGGTTTTCTACCTAACTTAAATATTTTGCCATGCAATTTCAAAGGTTCTGCAAGACATTAAAATGCCATTGCGATAACCGAATAATTTTTTTTTTTAGATATAATAAAATCTTATGGTTTACTCTTATCATATGTTGCAGTTAAGACGATATAATCTTCACTTTATGCATTTGCTCACGCAAACTGCTCATTAGTTTATGAATAATTCTGTTTTATCCATCAGTCATATAAGGAATATTGTTTCTTTTGAGATAGAATCAGAACGTATTTGCATATTAAAAATGTATAAATAGAATAATGTTACCTCATCTAGTTGATGACTTTCATCATCCACCATGAGACTGTTTTCACCAAATACAAATCTATTCAGGTGTTAATATAATCGAATAAATGTAAAATTTTCATCCCGTTTGAAATAGAGTCGACATTGGAAGTATGCAATACCTGATATACAGGGATTTTTGTCTCCACATAATTTTTTCTTAACTTCTATAAATATTATTATGGTTCGTAGGATGATTTCAAGATATTTCAAATATTCTTAAACCAATTTTATTTTACGTAATGGTGAGAAGATAGTTGACCTTGGGTAATATATATGAGGTAAATAAGTAAAAAAACTTATTTGTGTTCTTCACTGACCGCAGCCCCAAGCACCTTCTCATATTTATTTTACATATTTTTTAATAGTTCAATGTTATTGTATTTTTTTCCTTATAAAAACGTATTTTGTTAGTCCATAATTCCATTTTCACTTGTTTCTTTTTTAATCTAAACGAAATATTTAATAAATTAAAAAATTAATTGAAAAATTAAAAAAAAATCAATTTATAAATAAAACTGCCAACATATATATTTCTAAATTTTCACTTTTTACAGAACCCTAAAATAAGCGTATACTGTTAAGAAAATTAACATTTTGAATAATTCAGAGCTCCTTTACTTTTTTTCCGTGTCCGACAGTTCTTAATGGTTTCTTTCAATTTACAATAAGAGTTAAGTTCCTACATTTTTTCTTGTACACCTGTATTTTCTATTTAAAATCTTATCTGTTGTCTAAAATAAATTATATTTATATAACGCAAAAACATTGGTGGCTAAATAAGTCGGAGAGTTCGGGGATCAACCATTGAAACGTGATTCCGGAGTTTTATATAATCTATGTAGTGAACAAATACTCCGACAATTTTTAATTTAAAGCATATAAAAGCACTCATACGTAAAGAAAATAATAGGATAATTTTTCGAAAAAAAAGGAAAGAAAAAAAATACATTTTCAAGTAAGCCAATTTAATTCATTGATTTATACCAGGCTTTGGTAAGAGAGGAAAAATAATCTCATCCAAAAAATAAATAATCTGTCTATTAAAGGATATTCGAAAGATATTTTTTCCTAAAGATGCTAAAAGAAATATTTAGAAAAAAATATATTCAGGGAAAATTACAGGCTTCTGTACCTGTAAAACCTGGGCTTTCTGGTATTTTTTTATTTTAAAGAGGAATTTATTTAAAAATTCTACATAAAACGAAACCACATTCTATATGCATGTAAAATGGAGTTAACATTGAAATGTGTTATTATTATTATATTAAGAATATTAAAAATAAAAAATAAAATACAAACATCAAATGTTATTATAACAAGAAAAATCCTATAAACTATTTGTACTATAAAACGCAAAGAAATAATTCTCAACTATAAACTAGAAAAAAAATTAATAAATATACAAATGTAAATGTGAGGAATAACTGCTATAAAAAATATTATTTGTTGTTTATTATATATTATAAAAATATTATCAGTTATTGCTATTACTAATAATAACTTAGCTCTTAGGATTTTGTTACATTCAAATAACCTAGGCACTTACTCTGTCTGTAGACGTGGAAGGACATGCTAGTGGATTTTTCCGTTTAGAACGGAATTGCTCAATTTAAGTGTAAAGATCTAGGTGATAGATATCTGCGCGATGTGCATTTATATTAGGAGAAATATTCACTTCTTGAGGACTTGTAGTGAAATTTATTTTATATAAGTATTTCATATGTACAGCTTTTGGAGACAGAGCTGTTCTTCAGAAGAATTATTCAGATTTTGATTCGACTCAGTGTACTAATGAGCAATTAAGTGGCATTTAATACCAGATAGGTCTTATCCTTAATGAAAGAGTCTAACAGGGCTAACATACCGAATTTTAAAAAACTCCTCTTGTAAAGTACCTTTAATTTTGCTTATTCGAAAAAATAAACAGTTCTCAGTGTTAGCAATAATAAACGACGGATAATTACAATTTATTGAATAATTTTATGAATAAGTAAAGGAGGATAAAGGAAAATCCGAGACCACCAGATCTTTCCTAATTCTATTACTGCTTCGTTGTCTTTGGTTAAACTGTTGTACTCTTGGCTGAAAAAAAAAATTATATTCGTTATTTACTCCTCGAGAAACCTTAGATACGAATTTTTATAGCAATAGGAAAATTTTCCCCTTCCTTGTTCTTAGATTTTTTTTCAAAATCATAAAAATAGCATAAGTAATGATATAAACTCAATTTCCAGTATCCTTTTTTGTACAAGTTAAGTAAGGAATTTATGTAAATGTAAATCAAAAAATCAAGTTCTTGATCGTAATAAATGACAAGCAGATTGGAATACCTCAATAATGTTTTATATAGCTTAGGTGCTATTAAATTACGGACACATAACGTCTTCCTCTGCGTCAACCACAGCGTTAAAATTATTAAATTAAAATAAATAGATCATGCCGGAACTCGGTTAACGAGGGCACTTACAGAACAACTCGGATGGACAGCTTATGTGTAGAAACCGGGGATCACCGTTGGAATACAGCCTATACATAATATTACTAAAACAAATTGCTAAGATCAAAGTTCTTCAAGAGTCAAAATGTTCCATCATAGCAAACGAAAATCCATTATAACAAGAATATTTTACAAAAAAAAACCTGAACCTTTTAATGTACGGGTGAAACTTTTGCTCTCTGAACTTGAATTTATATTACCTAAAATGTTTCAACAATCACACTTCAAACTCCCACCACGACACATTCCTAATATCAATTTATGTTACAAAATTTTAGTACCACTCAAGACAAATGACAATATTTTTACGATTTTTTAGATGCACAGGACATTCCCTCATATACACTGATGGTCCCAAAAGTGGTAGTGGAATAATAGATACCTTCATCGTCCAAACAACCTCCGAAAGCAATTCATTTAACTCAGAAGTGACAGCCTTTTATAGAACAAACTGAAATAATATACTAGTATTCATCGATTTTATGATTTCATTGTCAGTATGGAAAAACGTATATACAATACACCGTACCGCAGTAATAATCTTCAAGTTAAATTGGACCGATGGCGGCAATTGTAAAGCTGACCAAGCGGCAAAAGCTGCATTATTGATCCCGCCATCGGTCTGCTTTGATTGCCCCACAACTATCTTTACACTCTGAAGACAATAGATCTATGAAATAAATAGCAGGCAACATAAAACAAATGAAGAGTACAATACTTCCATGGAAAACATCAATACAACACAGCTGACGACACGAATTGGACTAGTGTAGATGACACGAAGTATTCTAGTTAGAATACTTCTTGTCAATAAAATTTAGACCAACATGTAGACACTATAACGTACCACTAACTGCTAAACACATACTGACAGACTGCAGGCATTAGCAAACGATAATAGCTCCTACATTCCGGAAATATAGGGTGTTTTTTTAAGCCCAATAGAACTTGAAATTGTAAAAAATAACACAAAAAATTAAATTGTAATCAAAATTTTTTTTTATTCGAAAGATCAATACGTGACATTAACATTTGAAAATGATTTCGGGCATATGGGCACCGCGGCTGTTCTTGACGAAGCGCATTCTGTAAAATTGTGTTCAGCGATGAGGCGCATTTTTGGCTTAACGGGTTTGTTAATAAGCAAAATTGCCGCATATGGTCGTGCGATTTGACACCTCTCGATTATTTCATGTGGGGCTACGTGAAGTCACTGGTTTATGCTGATAAACCAGCAACAATTGACGCCTTGGAGGCCAGCATTGTTCGTGTTATTCGTGACATACGGCCAGCAGTGCTCGAAAAAGTGGCCCAAAATTGGACGTCCAGAATGCGCTTCGTCAAGAACAGCCGCGGTGCCCATATGCCCGAAATCATTTTCAAATGTTAATGTCACGTATTGATCTTTCGAATAAAAAAAAAATTTTGATTACAATTTAATTTTTTGTGTTATTTTTTACAATTTCAAGTTCTATCGAGCTTAAAAAAACACCCTATATTTGATTACCCAAATAAAACAAATATCTATTTATATTACAAATATATATATAACAAATTTGATTAATTCACTCACTGTTATTAATTTTATTTATTTATATTTTTTTTAATATTAACTATTGTTACAATATCAGCTGATGTATTCTAGTATAGATATTAGGAATCCGAGAGATCCTCTGTCAGTATGCAAGTAAACATCACCATAGATGTAGATTGGCTCATAATATTTAAAAAATATAATAATACATGATAACGTAAAAAATGTTTGATTTTATACACTAGTTTTATTTGAACTAGTGAAGAACAATAAATTTTAAAGCAAAATATTTATGTTTAAAATTTTGGATAATACAACAAAAATTAGCTCTCAAGTTTATTCTGCTCTGCCTGTACAAGACATAAATGGAAGTTGGGAACAGTGAGTGCACAAACAAAAGCTTACTTTAAGCTTCTTTCAAATGAAGGACTAGCCGTTTCTCGTATACAAAGCGATGAGTAGCATTTTCAATAGGGCACTTAAGATGAAAATGGAAAATATATTTATAGTATATCCTTCAACCATTGTCTGTTTGAAAGGATGGTCGATTGTATTAGTATTTTACAAATGGAAATCACAATAATTCACCAATGAACAAGGTTAAACTAAATTTTTTAACCCAAATTTACATATCGCTTTTTTGTTGGAATAGTGGTACACCTAATAATAAAAAGTTTAGTTTTATTTGAATATGGATTCGTTTCCAAGATATTACCTTAGGTTTCTACTCTCTGCGTCAGGTCCCTCCATAGACTGTCCCAAAGCTTATTGAAAAAAGTAACTTCAATTTACGGTACAATCTATAAAATAAGTCAAATAAGAAATAAACTAATTGATTGAGAAATAAATGAGCATGAGAAGAAATAGGACAGGGACGGCGAATAGAAAATATACGTAAAAGAGAATTACTCCGCTTCGGCCATGTGCAAAGAATGGCGATCAGTAGAATAGCGATTCCCAAAACCTATATGGGAGATAAAAACTAAGGGAAAACGACTACACAGACAACCTACGAATAAGTGGAGGACATCAAAACGGATTTGGCAAGAGGTGTCATCCTAGGCAAAGTCAACAAGTTTTATCAGATGTGTCACAGTTCAAGCAAACCAGCGATAGGTAAAAAATAAAGTAAAGAATTCGTTTAAATAAAATAAATTATATTCAATTTAAGTCTCAAAAAACTCATTATTTCTTTAAAAGTCCATTAAACGTTCCGGCCATCCTCTAGGACAATCTTGAATACAAATTTACTCTAACATCAATAATTTAAAACATTTTGCAGGCTATTCTGCTCAGGTTACCAATTTTAATCAAAATTACCTCATTTTCTCAATCTTCACAATAATATTAAAACCTTTAATTAATGTACAATCAATTTTGTTATCACAACACCTATTATAATTTGTTGTGAAAACCGTTGGCTGAACTAAAATATCTAGGCTCTTTTTTGAGTTTAGTTTTTATTTTATTTGTATTCTACTTTTTATACAAATACCACGACGATTGTAAAAGACTCTTTTTGGTACTTGTTTTTCCAACCATTGTCCAATATGGCAACGGCGCTGAAAACACAAATATCCATTTCCCCTTTTCCTTGCCAATAATAGTACTTAGCTATTGTGAGGGCTGTTATTTTCTGGTCTTAAAGTTCCTTGTTAAGGGAACAGGAAGAACGAACAACGAAGAACAAACATTTGATATCATGTTTTAAAGATCAATAGTCCTAACCTGTTGTACCAATAATGTAAACTTAAACTGAAAAAAACCGAGCATTGAAGAAATATATTTTAAAAATAAAATCACTAGGAAGAGTCTTAATTTTCACATCCAATTAATGGTTTTGTTTGTAGCCGAGGGAATTAAGGTTAAATTTCGGCCAGTAGTAGACTTTTATACTTAGGTGTAGGGTAGACTTTTATTTCCTGATGGCTTTAGGGAACGACTCACTCTGGTTAGAATCCTGTTGGATAACCAGCACCCCATATGTGAGAAATGGCTTGGCAGGGGGAGGGAGTAAAAAAAAAAATCCAATTTTAACGGTAGTTTTAAGACATTTCGGTGTCCTTTCCTCATCTTAAGCATTAAACTAACTGTAATTCTAACATTATTTTGTCTACCACAATATATATATATATATATATATA
>NW_027111593.1:18043-36017 GCF_000696795.3 Halyomorpha halys
TATATATGCTATATTTTTGTTCTGTATTGTTTATACATAAAGTGATTTTTTACATGGTATACTTTTTTTTAATAATGACATCTTTTTACATACTATAAATACATTTTTCCCAGTCTCCTTGTATGAAGTTCACCTTCGACTTAAGGACTCCACTATAGAAAGCTGCTTGGGTTCTTATTAGTGAACTGTACGGAAGAAAGTTAATTGAAAGAACTAGAGAAAATATTAGTGGGATCTATTGAGTATTTTACATGACTATAGGTGTAGTCAAGAGCAAACATGTTAGATCAGGTTAATAAATTTTGAATTGGGACCATTGAAGATTGCGGAGAAGATCATGGTCCAGTTGGGGAAAGAATGAAAATTTAGAGTGAACTCATTCAGGTGGATGGTAAAACGTCATATTCTCTTTCAACATTTTCCTATTCTTCCTTCCCTAGTTAGAAAACCACTTCTTTGAGTCGCACATGGTGATATTGAATTCAAGTCAGCTTTCATATGTTTCGTTTTTAGACGAACCACTCTCTGTTTTACGTCCATATAATTATATTTTATCATTCATATGATTAGTCTTAATTTTACATGTGAACTTGTTCACTTTAACCCATTAACACTATCACTTATCCATCCATAGATCGGCACCTTCTACACAGAACTCTTTCATGCTCTCCCCTACTAATTGCCTACACATGGAGATTGTTCATTCTCTTTCAAGGCTTTCAAATTGTTTTATTAATTATTATATTTTATTATGTTTTGTTTAACCTGGTATTACGAGGTATTTAACTTGTTTATGGTATCTACAAGGGGTGACGGTAGCAGCGTGGCAACCCGCCTGTCTACCAACTCAAAGGGTTGTGAGTTCGAGCCCGGCCCTACCCGAGATATTATCAAGCATAAAATTATTTTAAAAAACTCACTCATAACTTTCCCCCTCCCCCATGGGCATTTGTGAGGCCTGTGATTCAATGGGTGGCATTCTAAAAAAAAAAAAAGGCGTGGGAGTGACAAAACCATCCTACGAAAGAACCACGTCAAGAAACGCGCGATATATTACCTTAATACACCGCGCGAGACCTTGGACCTCCACGGTCTGTCCCGCCAATAATAATTATAATAATAAATGATATCTACATGATTTATATTCATATTAAAAATTAGCTCTAGATATAAGCGCTACATTGAAGTAATAGGTAATGTATTACTGAAGGTAGAGAAATGACCTTCAAGAACAGTTATTAGAATATAAAGACGTTTAAAAAAAAAAAATTTAACAAGCATTCATTTTTTAAATAAATAATCTTCTATAAAAGAATAAAATTAGCGGGACATTTATTTGTCTTTAATTTTATATCAAGATGTAAGTTGTAGTAGAGTAAATATTTTTCGAGAAATAAGCAATGCCCTGAAGAGTTGAGTTTTCATTCCATGGGACCTCCTCGAAATAAAAGTGAACCAGAATTACACCGGCGCCGTTGTAGACATGGGGTTGCTAAAGTGACGCCTCAATACCTTCAGCTATTTTACATTTTAGTCTTGATGTAAATAAAATGTATGGAATAAACTACCCTCAATAAATATTGTGGTAGTTAATACCCGGTTTATTTACCCTCATGCCGGGTCATCAACTATCAATAATAATTTTAGCAATCTACGTCAGAAACATCGTTGGCGATAAGGTTATTTAAGAGGATAATTTAAAACAGTAACAAATAGAATTTGGCTAACAAAGACAAGCTGCAGTCCAGAACTGAGGAAGAAATATTTCGAGACAGCTTAGACTAATGATGCTTGGGAATTGGATAATGAAATAACGACTTGATCCTATTCTGGAAGAAGCCAAAGGAATGTGAAAATTACCGCTGGGGAAAACTAAGGGTGTTTCCAATGCTGTTTTGGGGATCCTGAGGCGCCTAATTCGGCCGGGAGATGACAAGCAACCCTCCGGCTACTTATTAACGCGATCTCGTCCCTTCTATTACCCGTTTCGATGATTTACAGTCCTCTTGCCGGAGGCGTTTGGATGATACCAGTCTTTTTTTTAAAATGAATTTTCAGCCTGGAAATTTACAACTTAAGGAGTTTTATTAGATATTTAAGTGTCTCTGATGAACATTATAGATTGTCCAGCGCAGAACTATAAGAATAAATTGCAAAGATTAGTAATGCAACATAAAATGAAGGTAGGAAACCCCCAAAATGCTAACACAAAGAGTTGATACTCGTAAATAATAGATAAAACTTTAGTATATTCTGAATTAGGATTGGTGACCTAACATAACATTTAAAGTTAAAGTATAATGGAGGAAATTAACTTGTCAAATAAGATATAATAATGAAAAGCTTTTTTTTTTATTGTGCGAAATTAGATTCTGTCTTATATTTATAGAAAATGGTAAATAAATTAAATGATAATAAAATAAGAAATAGAAAAAGAAAAAATAATAACAAAAAAAAAAGTAATTTAACTATAATTTTTAAATGGAACTTCAAACTGAGCTTTTCTACCCACTTATGCAGGAAGGGACAACACTCCAGAAGATCCACGACGCTAGTATTAGAAGCCAGTGGAGGATGAGTGCGGGCGCTAGTCGCAGACCCTCAGGACTTGAGTGAAGAATTCCATTACCAGAACTTCAACATTAAATATAATAACGATAATACTGTCCATGGAGGGACAGCCGTATTAATAAAATCTATCCTCAGACATTATTCTACTCACATAAAATCGACGGCTCAGATCCAAATTACTGGGAAACAATTAGGGAAAAAGTACAAGAACCTATCATTAGCTTCCATTTATTGTCCACCTAAATATAATATTACTGAACAAAGCTTTACTGATTTGTTCAAATCACTTGGTAGAACATTTCTAACAGGAGGCGACAAAGCACAACCACTGGAATTCAGGATTATCTACGCCAACTCAAGGGCAAGAAACTCAGGCAAACGGTTCGTCAAATTCACGGCATAAGAACCCGACGTACTAGACATCTTCGTAGCAAAAGATTGTTACAACAGAAACAGACCTAGCTCAGATCACTTAGCAGTAGGGCTAAGACATTCCTTGCCAATAAAAGACCATCGCTGACCCACGGTAACATGGATTGAGACCAATTTAGTCAATATCTTAACACCGAGTTGACTATCCCTATAATGTTAAAATCTGAACAGGATTTTGAAGAAGCAGTTGAATTCTTCACCTTAGCTGTTTAGAAAGGGACTTGGTATTCCCAAGAGTCAAAAGGTCGGCAAGGAATAAGTTCGCCATCATACACTTAATATATCAGGGACCTAAACAGAACCAAGTGAAGATCACGAAAGGAATGGCAAACTCACCGGCTACCTTCAGCTAGACGAACTTATAACAAATTAAGCAATGACCTCAGAAGAGAAGTACGAAAATTCAAACAAACTAACTTTGACGGATATTTGGAAAACCTGACAACTGATGACAACTGTTTGTGGAGACATACAAAGCGACTCTTATAACACCATGAGGTATCAGTCCCGTTGAGAAAATATGATGCTTCCTGAGCTTTTTCGGTCCAGGAGAAATCCGAAATATTCGCTGACCATCGTTCTACTGTCTTTCAACTCCACATGACTTAACTGACATACAACAAGAAGCTAATGTGCAGAAAGTTTTAGACTCTCCTCATCCAATTTCTGGTTACGACCTTATTACTGCTGAAGTACGGAAAATCCCCAGAAAAGCTGTAGTATTTCTCACAACCCTATTCAATGCTATCTTACGGATAACTGAATTCCCTATACAATGGAAATACTCCACGATTTTAATGATTCATAAACCTAACAAAGACAAACATAGATCCGATTCCTACAGACCTATTAGTCTTCTTCCAGTCTGCTCCAAAATTTTTGAAAAATAATTACATGAACATATTAACTGACCAAAACCTATTACCCGACCACCAATTTGGATTTCGCACATTACATTCCACAACAAAACAACTACACAGGGTCACAGACTTCATTTCCTCTGCTTTTGAACTATAACAATACGCTTCTGGAGCATTTTTGGATGCAACTCAGGCGTTTGATAGACAAAACATACCCTTCATTTTCAATCATCCTGTTCCACAAACAAACACTGTAATTTATTTAGGACTTACCTATGACCAGGTTGACAAGGGGCCCACACCACAAGACAAAATATAAAACGCTAAATTTCCGACTGAGATATATTCTATACTACACAGGTGTTCTAAATTATCGCTCAGTCAGAATTTTAACGTATAATGGTTTCACAACACGCTACATGGACACTTCAATAAATTTATACAACAGATGGCAACATATGACATACCTGACGTTACTCAGTGTAGGCTGAAAAGGAGTTGGATGCGGTACCTCCTAGTGTAATAAGAACAATTACATAACGTCAGGAGGATGCATCACTGATAGAATATCTCATTTGCTGGTTGTAAAGTACATTAACAGGTGCAAATAAAAAAAATGAAAGATAAAAAAAAATATAATAACGAAAATAAAACCGAAGAAATTATAATGTAACAATTGATTGGAGAAGTTTGTCGGGGGTGCGGTCAGTAAAGAACAACATAAATAAACAAAACCATATTTATTTATTTTATACCGACGTTTCGACCTGAGTTTCAGGTCTTCATCAGGGGTTGTGGCGTAGAAGGTAGGCTAGCAACTGGATGTAATGTAATGTAACAAATTCGAAGTTATGAGAATAACTTCTGCTTTTAAATATAATAACAGCTATTATTACATTATCCCCTAAGTTATTTGCAATTCGAGAATATAGTTTCTAATTATGAAAAAATGTTTTGATACATTTAAAAGGTCAGATGGAAAAACCTGAAGAATAGTCTTAATCAAAATTTGTCTCTTTAGCGCCCTGAAATGAAGAAATAGTTCATTTGCTAAAATCCCAAGGCTGCATTAGGAAGAGGAGAATCCATCTCGGATGACTGAAAACAGGCTGAGTATATAAAGGTACCTGGAAATAACAAAAGCCGCCTCTGTCAATACGTATTGTTGTTTCCATGGGGACTTTTAAGTAGGTTGCTCCTATCTACACAGCTCTCTGTCCGACTTCTTTTCACTTGCATTAATGCTGCAGTGAAAATAATACAGGAGATATAGAAGTTCCATAGTATGTAAGCTTTTAATATCAAATAATAGAACGAGAACAACATTATTCCATGATATTGTTGGCTTTCTCATCGCTCTGTTAATATAAATATTCCAGTCCTCCAAAATCATTTTGCACTAATTTCTGTCTTTGTTGTGTTCCCGGATTTTTTTTATTTTTTGGATTATGGTTGTAAATTGAAAACGATACTTTTATGAACTGCTTTGCTAAAAGTTCGGCCATGTACTTTGAATTAATTATGATTTATTAGTTGACTCCCAGTCCAAACTTTTTATGGGCGATTCTCAAAAACAATCAATTTTCAAGTCCTACTTGAATATAATGACGACAATACCTTTACGCTCTTTATAATTACAAAAAACATTTATGATTGATATGATAATAAATTATATTGTTATGCATTACTGCTTGTTCAATCACCGCAGTTTGAGATGAATCAAAATCTATAGTGATTGAGTTTTATTAATACAGGTTCTGGATTTCTACTGTAGTGGACTGTATTTGATGGATTTAAATATAAATTAATCATGGCCAAATAGGGATAAGCCTATATTCTTGTATAATTTATGACTATTAATAATATGTTTAACCAAAAGAGGTTAGGTTAGTTACATAGAATCCTAAAGATTAAAGGATGACATTACATCTACTTGGTGGTTGCATTGGTTTTGATGTATCCTGAAGACTTGTTCTTCTGTTGTGTTCAGTTCTCTCATCTTGATTTCCTTCCCTGCCTGGTTGTGTTGAATTAACTCATCCTGATTGATAGTTAACTACTAACAAAGTGGAGTTGACTTGGATAGTATGTGTTCACTCTTCAGTGTCTTTGTTATCACACATCAGGAACCTCTTCCCTTGCTCAGTGGGTACTGCATGCTACTTCATTTGTATGGCACTAGATGGCAGCATTTTAAGCTTCCATTAAATATTTTTGAGGGGGCTTCCTTAAATTCTACTGTTCTATTTTTGTAAATTTTTACGTTAAAATACAACTTAATATATTTATAGGAAAACTTTATTTGTACTATTTACAATAACAAAGTCACTATTATATATTGATATGTTTCTGGCTAACCGCATTTCTAAGACGGAGGGTTCCAAAAACCTAAGTCATCTATTTATGTATTTGTGTATATTTATATAGATATATTTCTATCGGAACCTACCTACAATTTTTAAATATATTATGTAATTTATCTACTTCAAATGCTACCACAAATCCTTCCATATACTAGGTGTAATTTTGTATACTTAATTATTAAATATCTTTTCCTTTAGTGTAGTGTTCACCAATTTACTAAGCTATGATAATCAGGTGACATGAAGGGTATTTAAACCATCGAATCAAGTCAATATAACACTGCATTTATTGGAGTTACTTATTGGTGAGGTATATTTCATAAAAGAGAGCTTACGGACAAAATAAATTAATCATGAATTACTATTTCTTTTTCTTAATTTTCCGGCTCTTAAGAAAATAAATGTACCAGATTTAACGCCCCGTTTTGGACTTACTTTTGATTGCATCTATTGAAGAATGGTGTCAAAACTGGAGAATCAAAATAAATCCTGACAAATCCCTTTAGATCACCTTTACTCTTCGTCGTAAACCTCTATCTTCCTGTCCAAAAGTATCCTTTCTAAATACTCCATTAACGCCTGTTGAATAGATTCGATACTTATGACTTTATCTTGACAAGAGACCTACTTGGAATCCACACACACAAGACTGTAACGACAAGAAACTGCTCGTCGATTCCGATTGCTACTACACTTACTTGACAAACGCTCTAAACTTCCCATTCACTACAAACAATTAGTACACACGACGATAATCAGACCAATTTGGACATATGGAATTGAGCTCTGGAACTCGACCAAACCATCAATTCCTCCCGCATCCAATCCTTACAATCCAAAATCCTACGTAAAATCCTTGATGGTCCTTATTACGTTACAAATAAACTCATTCACAAAGACCTTAACATCCCATTCGTTGCAGATTTGGCCCAAAACAGATATGTGTTTTTTCATTCTAAACTCCTTAACCATCCTAACCCATTAATTCTTAATCTTTCATCCTTAACAATCCCCGATAATCCTCCGAGGAGTCTGAAAAGAAGATGACCTTCTAATTTAAATTAATGTTTGAAGTACCACCAATGGGTGGTTCCATCCCAAGATTTTCAAGTGTATATGAAACATACAACATATTTACTTATTGTATTTATTATTTGTACAGTTGTAAATCACATTAAATAAATTTAAAAAAAAAACTTTTGATTATGCAAATTTTAAAGAAAACTATATAAACAAGGCAAGCACTGATGTGTTGGATAAAAAATTAAACAAATAAAATTATTAAATGGTTTTGATATTTAATTACAAAATCTTTGTTAAAAAAATATTAATTTGATATTATTTAATTAATTTTCATAATTTTATTTACATGTATATTTCTCTTTTTATTTATTTTTTTTTTTTTTGCAATAAATACCCTTTCACCTTCACTTATCGCCTCTTCTTTGATAACTACAACGTCATATTGTTTTGAAAATAAATCGATATTAAAAGTCCTTTCATTTCTCCGTGGTTTCCTATTTTGCATAAGCACACATAATATTCATATAGAACTTTTGAATGGCAAAACACCTAATACAAAAAAAAAAAAAAAAGAGCCTTCTAAAGTGTTTCTAACTCCTTATATTTCCTTAAAAAACAGTGTTCTTATCTCCACAGCATTCTCATTTTAAATGTTAATTTATTCAGAGTATTTTATTCAGTTTATAGTTAATTCATTCAGACCTTTTTATTTGTTTTTTTATATACCTCTACCTAGCCATTTCAGCAGTGGGTTAGTGCTCTAGTCTTGTGCATGCCACTGCTGCCAATAAACAGGCTAGTAGTTTTCAAAATATGTGCCAGAAAATATATTCTCGTGGACAAGTAAAACACTTTTAAACAGGAACATTTCAATAACTTCTTAGTTTCTGAAATGAGTGGCAGCCCAAAAGTTCTAAACACAATCTTGGCTTTCCACATTCACACTTATTCCCTACATACAAGCCGGCTGGAAAGATTTTTGTCAATTTTGAATTACCATTGTCGTGGCTTGATACAGTTAAGTTTTAAAATAAATTTAACTGGGAAAGGTTTTTCTCAGCCTCCTGCTGGATCAACTAAAGTTCAATTCGATAAATGATTGTACATTTATTAACCTTCAATTTCGTACAGATGAAGTTGAGATTTTTTTATTGGATTCGTCTACATTTTGTTGCTGATTTGTCAGGAAGCGTGATGTACAAGAATGCTTTTTAGGCATTAAGTACATCCTATTTTATACCTTAAATAGTAATAGTAAATCTTAAAAGCCAGAAAGAAGTTCATATGGACTAAGCTCCGATTTGGCTTAAAAAATGAAGAAATTGAAGACATGTGTTTTTTAAAGTAACATTTTTAATTTCAGGGAGTGGTCACTAAAATATGTTTAAGTAAGGTACTCTGATTTGCAACATAGACAATTATTTTCGATAATTTTATTTGAAATCAAATAAGCTTTATCATTTTCAAAACAATTGGAACGTTTTTTTCAATTCACGAATTTACCGGAACAAAACATTTGTGACAGTTATCGGTCCTACTAGGTGAGTTTCATTGTAATGAAATGTAAGTAATTAGATATAGTGAGTGAAATTTAAATGTTATTATTGTTAAATTAGTTCCTAATTTAAATGACATGACAATATAGCAAATACCTGCTGATGGGGTGACAGCCCCGAAACGTCGTTATCAGGTGTAATTAAATAAATAAAAAATTTAATGAGGAAGAGGATTTTTCATCCACAGTATCTAATTACTTTTATGAAATTCATCCAGTAGAATCTATAATTTTAAGAATATATAAATATTGTTTTCAGTAAAGATCGTATGACTAATATTAATAGCAAATTCTTGCAGGATCTTCGAATTATACAGCAACATGACAATATAGCAAATACCTGATGATGAGGTGACATCTCCGAATCGTCTTTATTAGATATAATTAAATAATAAAAATTTTAATAAGAAAGGACTTTTCATTCATTATATCTAATTAAATTAAAACAATTAGATGATTTTAACAAAGACAAATTATTATTTTCAAAGAAAATCTGGTCTTATCTATCAAGCTCCAATTTAGAATTATATGACTTGAAAAGTGTTATTGTAAAACGTAGTATGTTTAAAAATGAATAAAATATGAATTTGTCAACTAACATAAATAGTGTTCAATAATAATAATAATGTATTTATTTATATTAACCCCATTACATATAGAGTTGGAAAACCACGAGTTAAAAAAAAAAATGAAAATAGATTCAGAGAAAAAAGAAAGGAAAATTATATAAAAAGATTTAATCTTCCTGAAAAAAATGTACATTGTAATTTAGAAAATGTAGTAGATGTGAAGTGAGCATTTTCTAGCGTACAGACAATGATAGATGCTGGTCTTTTATTTAATTGAAACTTCCGAAATTGATAAATATCTAAATAACATTATAAAGAAAATTTTGATTTTTGACTAAATTCTGGTTCACTCATTGTTATACAAGGGCTGGTACCTTGAATGCCTATAACTCATAACTCAGAACACAACGATATCCCAAAGGAGAACTCTTGATTAAAATGTAGAGGTTTCAGGTTTAGCTAAGGTCCCAGGAGTAGCATTGATCAAGTCTCCAAGTCCAAACTTATATTGCTTGTCTCAGACCTGCGGCAGTCTTATCCAATATTTTTTCGAGGTTTCCTCAGGAATAGATAAGTTTCATTCGATCTCTGAATACATTATGTAACATGATGATCGGTCATTAATATTAGTATACGTATTTTTTTCTTATTAGTTCGTCAGTTAAAGCATACGATAAAAAATATTTTGTGCCCTTGAATAATAATAAACTGTGAAATACAGTCTCCGTTATGAGAAAGATTTCGCCTCTTAATTTAAGATATTCTTAGGAATTACTCTAAAACTTCCTAGCTTATGCCACCCATAATCATCGTCCCATAAATTATTTACTTTAGTATTCATTTTCAATCTGAAAAAACTCACGAGAGAATGGATGAATTTTGTCTATTAAATAATAACACTACAGTTCTAATATATTATTATTATTATTTTTTTAAATAATTTATTTATTGTTATTTACAACTTTATACACATATATACAACAAGTAAATTTGCTGTAGGTGACATAGTGACATGATAAAAACATGTGGAGAATCTACCCATGTACCTACTAGTGATAGAACTCCAATTACATTTCTAGAGGAGAAGATCTCGAGGCCATCTTCTTTTCAGACGCCTAGGAGAGTTATTAGGTAATGAAGGAGAAGCCAGGTTAGAAACAAGTGGATTTGGGTGGTTGAGAAGTTTATTATGGAAGGAACGGTATCTGGTTCTGGCCAATTCAGCAACATATGGAACATTGAGGTCCTGATGGATGACTTGATTTGTGAGAAAGTAAGGAGCATTAAGGATTTTACGAAGGATTTTGGACTGTAAGGATTGGATTCTGGAGGAATTTGATGGTTTAGTGGAGCCCCAAAGCTCAACTCCGTATGTCCAGATAGGCCTTATAATAGTCATGTAGATCAGTCTTGGATGGCAATTTAGACCGTTTGTCTAGTAAATGTTGCAATGGTCGGAATCTACGAGCAGTTTCTTGTCTTTTTAGTCTTGTATGAGGATTCCATGACAGTCGTTTGTCGAGATGTAGTCCTAAGTAACGGATCTGATATAAAATAAAATTAACAGAAATATATAAATTTATTAGTGAATGAAATTTAAAATATGAATAATTAGATTGGACGTTGTGTTGGATAACATAATTAATAAAGAAGTAATAAAAATAGAATAAATTCCTCAAAAAGAAATAGAACAAAGCTTTAAAAAAAATCTCTTTGCAATTTATGTTGTAATATTACAGCTGATTATTTATTGTATAGCTTTTTCGTTTAGATGCACCATTTAGGAACTATAGAAAAGCCCTATTTTATAATATTATCATATGTATAATATTATAATAAATTGATAGTATTTTTAAAAATATTTTTATTATAATATATTGAACATAAGGATACAATCAGTGAATTTGATTTTAATTTATAATGGAGTGATACAGGCGTGTAGAGAAACTTCCCATTGGTGGAACTCTAATGACGTTTCCATCTTCTTGATTTATTATTAATTAAATAGCTGTTTTAGCAACGAGTGTTTGTACATGTAAATATTTCTTCACATTTGCTAAAGCTTGTTAGAAGACATGATATTAAATCATAGTATTTAGTAGTATCATAAGTAATAGAGTATTTAGCTCTATCAAGTATATTTTTATTGAATAATGAAACTTACTAAATATATTATATTTTCTAGTAATTACCATAAGTCATTAATGTGTAATTATCATTGAAAGTGATTCTAGCTCAGCTCTCTTTGTTACATTAACATTTAATGGGAAATGGCTAATCGAAAGCCATGTTGAAGTCATCTATCACTTCCTAGAAGGCAAGTCCTAAGAGCTCTACCTTCTTGGTATCAATAAGAACTTCGCTAACCAATCAAGGCTGAGTCTAATAGCTCGTAAGGAACAAAGATATAGCGACCGCATTGTTGAGTAAATGTCTATAATGGGAGTAATACGGAGCGGTTTAGATAACTAATCTTACGAGCTCACTCTACTGAAAATAGTAGAGAGCTTCGGAGACTAATTAATTTCTCCTTGATGAAAAACAGTTTCCTGTTGCTATTGTTGGCAAGTTCACTCTGGTGGAAATTCCCATTTTTCTTTTAAGCCGTGATATAGGTTTACTCTAACAAACATCCGTCAGTTTAGAATTTTCTAAAATAAGTAAGAGATTAAAATAATTAACATTTCAAAACAAGTTCGCTAGTACTGCAATGGCACGTCATCTATTAAAAGATATACCATGTTTATGAAATGTTTATTGGTAATTGTTAATTTAAACATATTAGATAATCTTCATAATTATAGTTGGATTAATTGTTTACGATTTTATTATTAATTTATTTTTAAGGAAAACATCTTAATGCTTTTTTCTTCTTAATTTCTGTATTTTTGATTTTTTTTTTTTTTGATTTTTACTTATCATTTTAGTAATTTAAACAAAAAAAATATCCATATTGTCTCAACTATTTTTTATTATTTTAACACACCAACGTTTCGGTCATTCAAGGATCTATCAAATAAAAATGTTTAAATATAACCTATTCATTAAAAATTAATTAAAAAAAAAAACACATGAAAAATTGTATTTCCTACCTTATTATACTGCCAATGTAATAGGTTAATAATAAGTATTTATTAACAAGTATTAGAATTACTTATAAATTTTAATAAAATAATACAACGGTAAACTAGTTAATGTGATACTAAACTAGTTAACATGCTAATAACTAATGATAAATAATTTTACAAAGGCAATATAACCTGCAATTATGTTAATAACCTATGGTTTTGGCCATGATAGGGTAGGAAAGTTAGTATCAATAGTAGTTGCCATAAGGTAGGAAATATCATTTTTCTTAATGTTTTTTAAAATTAATTTATAATGAATAGGTTGTATTTAAATTTTTTTTATTGATATATCCGGCCTTGAAAATGGCCGGAATGGTCGAAACGATGGAGCGTTAATAATAATAAAAATAAAATAATAAAAAAATTGAATATTTAGTATAACTATTAAACAAATCTATCTCAAACAAAAATTTGCATTATGTATAAACTGTGTATTACCCGAACGCTTTTAGTACCCTCGCTCAGCCTTCACTGGGTTTCAATACCAGTGGCCCGGTTGAGAGTGAACCGCCGGGATTTTACAGAATCCTACTTTTTTTCTTTTTTATTGACCTCTCCCCCCCTCCCCCAAGCTCGTTTGTGAAATTTGATTTCAATATACTTTTTTTATTTATTACTTTGTTGTAATTCAGTTTATCTTTCTAAATGTGTGAAAATGAATGATACTACTCATTAAAAAAAAAAAAAGAATAAGTTAAATATCATTAAGCTTGACATATACCGCTAGATTTTAACTATTAATAATCTTTATTAACATATTGTGTATTGATAACAATTACTTGTATTCTCTTCATGTTAAATGAAGGATCTGTTCTATCCATAAAATATTTTATTACCTATTTTCCTGTTTATATTTTATTTCCTTAATTTTTAATTAAACTAATTTCCTAGTAGCTTTATTATTGTTTGCATTTCGGGCTACTTGGAGACTTTGTTTTTTTGAAAGTAATTGATTAGACTTACTCCACTCTCACTTTGTTATCTATTATTATCTTTTCCTAAATATTGAAATAAAAAGAAGTATTAAGGGCATTTTCCTTAAATATAAATGAATAATAACAGTTATAATAATTTATAGAGAATGATACTATTTAGAATCAAACGTCTATCAATTTTTTTAAAAAAATGGAGTATTTTCTGCCAATATTAAGAACTTTGTTTGTTGTTTGTTAGTTTTGAAAGGGCGTTTAACAGCCTGGTCATCAACGCCCGTTGGTTGTTGGCTTTGGTAAGGCCTAGTTGTTTTAGTTATAGCTTTGGTATGGTGTACTGATCTGCACCAATTATAATTAAATTTGTGGCAATTATAATTTGTTTAATAATCGTTACGATATTGGAAAGGATGGTGAAAAGCAGATCTGATTGTTCTAATTTAATAATTATTTTTTTTTTTTTATTATTTAATAATTTAAAAATAAGGCAAGTTAAATAGATAATTATAATAATTAAAGGCTGGTTATTAAGTTAGTCTGATGGATGAATTTAATGACTTTTACAATTACAGATTCGTCGTTTCTCAACGCCATTGGGACATTTGTAGGTAACCCTAACTGGTTCAGAGTTGATGTGTAGTGACGACATTCTTCAAAAATGTGTTTGACGGTCAGATTGCTATTACATTTTGAACATTTTGGAGGTGCCTCTCCTGTTATGAGATGGATGTGTGTCAGTCGGGTATGTCCTATTCTGAGTCGGGTGATCACTACTTCTTCACGGCGTCTACTTCGGGTTGATGTAATCCAGGGCTTCACATCTTTCTTGATAGGTTTCAACTTACTGGGTGGACTTTCATCCCACATTGCCTGCCATCTTTTATTAATAGATTCCTTTAAAGGGTGAGCAAGTTCCTTTGCAGTTAAGATTGCTGCGGGTCTACCTGGGAGGACTAGCGCTTCTCTAGCAGCTTTGTCGGCCATCTCATTTCCCGTAATACCAACATGCCCGTGAGCCCAGATGAAGTAGACTGATTTATCTATTTGGTTTAGCATTATTAAGTATTCATGAATTCGTTGAACTCAAGAATTCGGTGAACTGAATACATTATATCCAGTCCTTGAAGAGCGCTAATGGAGTCCCATATTATTACTATATTGCCATTTGGTATATTTGTCATACAAAAGTAAAGGGCGGATGCTATGGCACTTAGTTCTGCGGTATATATATTAGAGAGATGATGCAGTTTTCTCTTATGGGTTCTTTCTCTTATTAAGAACTTTTTTTAATCCTTACCTTAAAAAATTCAACCTTGTAAATTTCTGTCATAATTTTTCCAATGTTAATTAAGTACCTGAATTTTATTATTTCTGAAATATTACTTACAATGCATACAAATTGTATAATGTGTATTATTAGCTAATTTTTTTCATAAAATTTTCGAAAGTCTTGTGAAAAGTAACGATTTTTTAAGTTTTGTTTATTTGTTTAATATTTCTCTGAAATTATTTTCCCCATCAGTTCAGTTGTTTTGGATGATTTTATTTAGAATCGTAAAGTAAAATATTTTGACGTTTATCGTAATTTATCAACAAAATGCTGTAAATTAAGCTACTTAAAGGTCATGTAAATATATTTCCAGCGAATGTTAATAATAAATCAAAGATTAATATTGCAGTGGTTGCTACTTATGTTAAACCTCCGATTTAACTACTGATAGTATACTTTTTAAAACTCATTAACAAATTCGGTTAACTTATATACGTTTCTCTGAAAACATTTTTGCAAGGTTTTTGCTAAAAAAATCATGAGAATATATGATAACAACGAAAAACTAGCGGTAGTATCAAAGACAAAAACTTGAATGTAGGGAATCATGTTTCGTTTCTTAATAACGGTCGGATTGCTCTCAAAGAAAGAAATATATTTTAGTCAGCAGAAGTTCGTTTAGCACCGTGGTCCTACTTTTTTTAACCTTATATTTCCTTGTAGAAAGAAACTGGGAGCGTAATGACATTTTTGCCCTTTAATCTTGTTGAGTATGTTTCTAGGTAAGGAATAAGGTACCTTTGAAATTCCTTTAATGAGTAAAGCAAATCAGTAAATGAATGAATCTTAATTGTATCGCTAAATTTTTAGTAACAAAATTATTATTTTACTTCATTACTTTACATTTTTTCTTAATTTATCGTTTTAATAAAGAATAGGTGTACATTATTCATTTTCATTTGTCTCATTATACATTATATCATTTCATTTTCAAAGGACATCTCTGTGTCACCACCAGAGGACTCGATTTTTTTTTACCAACTAATTTCAATTTTAATGTTTTTTAAAAAAAGGCTATTCGAAAAGCATTTTATCTAAAAAAAAAATAGTTGACTGAAAAATATAGAGCAAGTTCCTTTCTTCCTCCTTTATCTTCCTCATCTGTCTATACAAGAAACAACATGTCACTGATAAGTATCAGTTAAAGATCAATACATGAACACAATTGTCGAAGGACACTCTAGGAGACAAGTTGTATATAGTGGTCTAAATTGTATATAGTATGTCATAGAGTCTATGTTTTCCGGCTTGAAACTTAAGTTAAGTAAACTAAACTAAAGAAATTAATCTCTTAATAATCTACTGCTCTGTGTTATATACGAATTCTGTAACTCTAGATGTACCCTCACACATAACTCGTTGTGGATAGTTCTGGAAATAAGGAAATCCATTGGTGAAAGTCTTCGACTAATTCATATGAAATTTTCAGGAAGGACGTAATACCTGGTCTAATTAGTGAACTTCTGTATTATCCATCTACATTTAGTCTATGAACTTTTCTAACGGTCATTTGTTTATTAACTATATGAGAAGTCTAGTGGTTTTTATTGTTATTAGTATAGTAGTATTAATATTTTCTGACACTTCTTCTTACTAAGCTTTGTAATTCCAATTGAAATATGAAAAAAGATCTAAAGTCTGTGAGAGTGGTTTGAAATATTAAGCAGATATGAAATATGACGGGTGGAATTTCAATGCACACACCAAGTATAGTATTTCATTTCTCTTTTATCGACTTATTTTCAGCGGAGTGTCCATGAATAACTCGGAAAAGAACGTGCAGGAATTTATCAAAACAGCCAAATAACCGGATAAAAAAAAAACAAGAAGAAGCCAGCGTATAGAAAGAAGGCTATAAATAATTTTAGTGTGTTGTTAAACCAATGAATACTTTTTATAAATTAAATATAGGTTTATAACAATTTAAACATATATATGGTAAAATGGATGTGTTATTTACATGAAAATGTAACTTCCAGAGTAGTTGGCACTATCACTTTTCGATAACAATAAAGATGTTCCTTCAATTTATAGGGAAACAGTTAATTATAAAGAAAAAATAACACTATAAAATATTTTCATTTAAGGCTTTAAATGAATGAGTAACTGTTGAATAATTTTATTATAATATAATATAACCTTTGAAGTAACAAGTAAACCATACCACATAACTTTACAAAGGACAGATTGAACAGATGTTCCCGAAAGTATACTAACAAGGGACGTGGTAAGTCTGATACCATTGAAACTTTTTTGGAGATATTAGGTTGAAAAAATATTTGACACGTTCCCAAGGGTTCTTTTCGATGTATTTTTGAAGCCCAGAAAAAATTACATTACATATTATATATATTATATAAAAATTGAATGTTTCTAAAAACTCTCCGATTTGAAAAAAATAATATTTGAGGGTCTTGAGATTCAGTCAATAATAAATCATTAAATTTTAGCGATGTTTCTGGATTTTATTGTTCAAATACAAATCTAGATTTATTTTAATTAAGGTTTTTTAAAATAAATTACTAAACGTTAAATTACATAGAATTCAAATTAACTAAATTTAATTAAATAGAAACAATCATTTTTTCATCTCTCTGTTTGTACTTTATTTTATATTTCTTCTTTTTATATGCTACTATTTACGTTTTCATTTATTGTTTATAACCTTTTATTTTTCTTATTTAATTTTTACGTTTCATTGTATAACCTTGTAAATTTTCTATTTACTTGATCACTTATTTAAGTGTTAAGTGTATCTTTTTTAGACCTGACTAAGCAGTGCAATGTGGGACAATAAATAAAAATAGTTATTACTTTTTGAGTTTGTTTTTTTTACCGCATCCGGACCATATTCGATTTGTTAATAAATGTTTTGCGCTTATTGGCACATAATTTGGAATAATACTAAGCGTGAGTGAAATGGAGAAGATAAGATATTGGTTATTTTCTTTTCTCAGATTCTAAACTGTCCCGTTCAACTGTTAATTTCTCCATTTCTGTTCCGCATTCTATGTATTTATGAATACTGGTGTTGTTAACTATATTCTATGTGTTTCTTTTATGTGTTGTAAATTTTTTATACCCGATTTTTTATTTATAGCGCGATTCTTGTATATTTCTTTTGCAAAAATTTCAATAACTGTTCCTGGGCCTTATTCGAGAGGAGAGAGAGAGAGAGAGAGAGAGAGAGAGAGAGAGAGAGAGAGAGAGA
>NW_027111593.1:36166-47024 GCF_000696795.3 Halyomorpha halys
TTTGGATCTCACGAAACAACTGCTAATAGAACAAGGCAAGGAAGGAGCTTCTTAGTATAGGATTTTGGTTCTCCCCCTCCTCCTTGGGTTGATACTGCTTAGAAATCCCAAAATAGGAGATTTCTTAAATTATCTTCACAGAGAAGTCCATGTAGTATATTAGATTACAATTTTAAATAATATTTGTCTTCAGTTTTACTGTGAAGCTTGAATAAAGTATCTGATTTTTTTTATGTAGATGTTAAATCTTTTACTGTTGGTTTCTCGGGTTTTTGTAGTGAAACTTCATTATAGACTTTCTACAACTCAAGAAAAAAAGTTTATTTGAGTAAATTGATTTTGTGACGATAAAACGGAAGTGGCGAGGATTGACAATTGTCAAATGGAAAATTTTAATATTTAAATTGGTGAGTAGGAGGGTACCTTAAAAATCCCAGTAATGCCGGTCCTATTAAGTAAGCTTCGTTCTCCTAGAAGACAAGTATAAGTTCTTGAACAATATACAAAATTTTCCTCTTAGAATTCACTCAAGAAATGGCTATTCAATTCTAATTTTATTCTGCCTTAAGGGGGCGCTGGATTATTACTAATAAAATTTTTACTACTGATATTATGTTATTTCATTTCCAGAAGGTTTATTACCGTCTGCCAGTCTCACGACTGTCTCCATATTTTAGTTTGTAGTCTTAGCGTTTGTGTGCTACTAATAATAATAAAGGCCTAACCGATGCCGATATCACCAATCGCTCTCCTCATACATCCTTCCGGTGGCGCCCCTCCAAACCCAATTCAATTAAATCAGTTTTAACGCAATCCTCCCATCTACGTTTCGGTCTACCGATTTCGATTCGGTTTCGGTTCAGTACTTATTACGATAACATTTTAGGGATCTGTTACTAAGCCCTCCAACCTTACAGGCCCATCTTATACGCCACAATGCTATAACTTGAATTGTATTTACCTACGGCAGTTACCCGAATTCAGTGTTGTTTAGCCTTCTAAATTTTCCCGTTAATTCATCCTTTTTTGATCCGATTATATTTTACTTAATACTTTATTTTCGAAAACCTTAAAGCAATGTCCACCCCTTAGTATAGGAGACCATGTATCACATACATAAACAGTGGGAAGGATAAATAGTTTATTGAGTTCTAGTTTTAAGTTTTGAGGCTGAAACTAAGAAGTTTCGAAATTAAAAAAACGATAAGCATTTTGTTAATTTAAGCTGTGTGTGTTAGTCCATTGATTAGTACTCAGATACCCTGTGTGGGTAATCATTAACACGAGATCTTCAACTTTATTTTCCTCTACTTTTATGTGTGTTTAGAAAATCTATTTTCTGTCGTATATATATAATTAAATTATTTGCTATTTGTTGACTATTATATTGGTAAATTGCAATTTTCTGAGTTTAAAATTAACTCATTGTGCAGAACAAAGACATGCAATACGTAGATATATTTAGTTCATCGGTTTCCTTTATACAAACGGTCTAAGAGACAGTAGATTGCCATTGAGAAGATGTCAAAGATTCACAATAGGAAGTGCTCAAAGGAAGGAGTCAACCAATTGTAGAGCTTGATGGAAGGCGGCCTAACAGCTGCCTGCTATTGACTGGAAATCCACCTTCCTAGGGCTGGAGATACTCTATTCAGGAACAGTTCTCTTCAGGCACTGTCTTCCTAATCAGAAGTCAATGATGAATCGCTTACAAGTAAAATACTTTCATTTGCCATGTCATATTTATTCATTTGGAATGGGTCATCACTAGATACGGTATACGTATAAATAAATAATAGTTATAAATTTGAATATTATTTTTGTCAATTAAGAGATAAAAACCTCTTTGTTTTAGAGCTTAAAAACACTGACAGTTTCAATATCACACTTGATTTTTCTTTAAATGGTATACAATTTACATATTGGTATATAATCCAAAAAGTAAGGTTTAAATTTTTTTTTAGGAACCTGGAATTTCCTTGCTTTTTTTTGGTAATATGTACATCATTGTAGGTTTAAAACCTTTCTATTTCTCTACGTATTGTGACAGTTTTCGAATGAGCCCATGTTGTACCAGTATCCTCTCTCCTTACCTCAAGACATTGAGGATTCGTTGAAGAACCTCTCCATCGGAGCTAAGTCGCCTTGTTAAGTTCTTCCAGCGTAGGCTCACCAAGTGCTCATATGGGCTTTTCCCTATTTTTTATTATCTGTCAGCGTTTATTATGCATTAAGGCCGCTAAGATGCGAATAAATACAGACCCCCAGTAAGTTAATGACAACTGTGTTGTTAGACTTAGTACCTTCTGAGACAACAATAAATAAGAAACCTCACTTACCCCCTTTGTTCCCAAGGTTGAAAGAGCATTCAGCGGGGAGGTGATTTAGCCCAGATAATGTAGTTGAAAATTAAGTTCCATACCTTATTCAGGAAAAGTCGGAAAACTGGTATAATGTGTGTATTCAATAATCTTCAAACATACACAGGCCGAAGTAGTGTAGAAAAATAGACATATATTCTACCTTTTTTATTTTGTAGAAAATAAAGGGAAAATAGTATTTCTAGAATTTGGAGACTTTGCTTTTGGGATTGGACCTGTTTTTAATAAAATATTAAACAAATAATAAATAAATAACAATGTTGGATTAGTGAAAGATTAATTAAGTACATGCAATTATAAGCTCAGTTTATTAAGTTTAATTTTAGTGAAAATAAGTGTGTAAATCTTTTGTTTCAAAACTATGTAGCATTTTCAGTAACAAAGTAACAGATAATTATCTGCCTCTGCCGGATTTGAACCCGAGTCCTTGGAGTTATTTGCACAGTTCCTTATCACTGAGCTCCCAACTCCCACTTAAAAATATAAAACGTAAAATAACATAAAAAATATATATCATAATATGATATAACATAAAAATAAATTACGAATTTCTCAAACAATACTATTCTAAAATTCTTTGTTCACGATGGGATGAAAGTTGGAAGAGTGAGGATTCGTAATTCCCTTTTATTTACTTAATATAATGTAATTGATTTTATATCTTTCCATCACGTACCAGTTCATCAATTTGTCCACATGGGAAACAAATGAAACTTATACATAGAAGACACTGCTGAAAACAAGAATAACACTCGTGTTTTCTACTAAAATTAAACTTACGTTAGGGCTGTCCCTAGCTCAAACAGTTAGGCCTAGGTCTATCGTTCTGAGATCTGCCGACGGCGCCTGTGGGAATTGACTTTTTCATCAAGTGGGGGTTCCACAAATGAAGAACTTGACTCCCCACCATGGTTAGAATAGGTTGGTCACCTGTAGATACGATGACCATATATAAAGGTGTGATCAGGGGTATTCTGAGGTACGCATCCCCTGCGTGGAGCCGAAACCTCACGCAGACACATCAGAGAAGACTGGCCACCATACAGAGATTGGCTCTGCTGAGGGTCACGAAGACATATACAACGGTGTCACATGAGGCGGTGCAGGTGATAGCCGGAGCGATGCCCCTGGACCTCATACTCAGGGAGGATGTCCTTAAATATGAAGTAAAGACGCAGGGACTAGAAGCGCTACCGGAGGAGCTCCGAAAGAGGATCGGCGAGATTCCAAACTTATGGAAGAAAATGCTGCAGGAGGATCCAATACAGGAGTGGAATGAACGGTGGGAGCAAGCCAGAAGGGCGCTACTTTAGGCTAAATGGGTCCTCCCAGACTATTGGGTCTCACAGATCCTAACAGGACACGGGGTATTTCGGGGAAAGCTGCAGAGCTTTGGAAAGAACATCGACCCCACGTGCGGAGTTCTTGAAACAGCAGAACACGTAATAGTAGATTGCTCCGCCATGGAAGGACACCGAGCTAGGTTATCTAGAAAGACCGACATTTTCGCGCTCGCCGAGTCGAACTTTCCCTGTTTGATTGAAGAAGAGAATTATCCCTTCTTCCGGGAGTTCATTTATGGGTGGAAGGATGTGGTGGGAACAATTCATTTCACAATTGGAAGGACTTGACCGCCCAACATCGGCGAGCCACCAGAAGAGGAGGAAGCTGACCCAGACTGAGACCAGGAGGGCTGGACTAGCCTGGTAACTGCAGGAGGCACCCAGACGGATGCGCACCAAGAGGACCTACAGAACGAATGCAGTGCACCTCCAAAAAAAAAAAAGTAATTGAGCCTAATGTCAGTAGGTTCCACTTCAGGTTGATATAAGCCTTATAATTAACCTACGTTCAATTAAAACTAATGAATATTTATTCTTCTACTATAATTAATTTTTTTTTATTGTAGGAGTATAATCCAAAGAGATACGAAATTCCTTTTATTTTCTCTGATATTTTTATCATTTTAAAGGTTGAAGAATTTTATATTTTTTCTACTGGTTTGTCTTTTCGGTTGATAAATGTGTATGTATTACTTATAATACGACGGATTCGAAAGTAAAATATAAAAAAAAAAAATAAAGAGGGACATGAAATGATACACACTAAGACGACTTACAGGCTGCTATATTATCTCTTTTAATTTCACTTATATACAATCTCTGTTGTTTACATGAGTGAATATGAGTATTAAACCTGTTAATATACTTCTTCAGAGTATTAACTATATATTGTATACCAACATACTACTAACAGTCTGAAAGAGTTATTGAGATATTGGAGTTATTGTTTTGACAATTATTCCAAAGACTGACTAATGACAGCCGAAAAAATAATAAACGCGTTTCGTACTCATTGTATGGTGAGTACTTCTTTAGACTTTTATTATATCCAGATCAACAACAAGTAATAACATTTAAACCACATCTTTGTGGAAATTACTTCAAACTATTTTCCTTTATATCTCTTCTACTAATTAGTTTTCATTCGTAAAGACAATCAAAGGACTTTAATAGTCTAGGCAATAAACTTCAGACGAACTTCATTACTCTTTCATCTCCGCCGTTGTGAAAAGAATGAAAACAATTGAAGGTTATTGTCGTTTTTCATTTTCCATACTAATGGGACACGTGTGATTGAAAGAAGCGGAATTGGGTTCAAGTGGAAATTGAAAAAAGCACCCATTGGGACACATCCTTTTGAAAAAGCTACAGACCTTTTTAAAAACGATAGTGTCAGTTAAATTGGGCTCAATAAACATAGATCGTTGCGATTTTGTTCTGTATTTGATAGGCCATTGTTTTGGTTTAATAGATTTAGTTATGAATATGAATTTTAATTTTAATTTTTGTGAATCGACCAAGATAAAAATTTTGAGGTTCAAAAAAATCGCCTGAAGGTTTTTGATAAGAACGTGTAGCTTAAACAATATTCGGACTGACGAAGAAAAACGAATTAGAAGGCTGTACAACGCTGAATTGTGTGAACAGCATTCCGCAAATAAAATAGGCATCTATGGCTGATGTAATATAATCATTGCTCAAAAAGAAAAAAAAAACGATTAAGGAGGCATTTATTTAATTATTAAAAAATTTTTAATTATTTTTTAACATTAAGAAACAAGCTTTCAAATTTTTAATTTCGGTTATGATATATATAAATATAATACATGGTATGTTCGCAAGATTTAGGATTACAATATTAATTAAAATTTTTTTTTACTATTTGTAAAATCTGATTAAAGTTCAATTATGGAAAACTTTAATTGTAATTTCCACAAAATGAAGTTGAAGAAGATAATTTAAATTAACATGTTAAGTGATTACGTAGAGGTAATTACCTCCTCACTCATGCTCAAGCAGATGGCGAATAAGCGCCATTAAGCTCATTCCCAAGCGGCGGACCCAAACTATGTACCAGGGTACCTGGAGTAATGCACGGACAGGTCCCGATGTAAACAGGTATTAAGGTACATACATATAATTTTCGTGTGTATTCCTTGTATATGTGAATTGTTCTTAATGCTTTTTTAATAAAAAGTGACAAGGTGTTGTGCTTTTTTAATAAAAAGTGACAAGGTGTTGTGCTTTTTTAATAAAAAGTGAAAGGGAGAGATGAAGCATATTTCTTAATAATTTCTTCGTATGACAGTCATTAACATTTTCCGTTATATTTGATTATTATTATTGGTGCACACATCGGTGAGATGACACGGTGGAGATTAGAAACAAAAAATTTTTACGAATTTTTCTTTTAGCTTGAGATATCATTCACTAATTACATTTTATCAATTTTTAACTTATTCTTTGTAAACTGTAATTGAGTTAATGTGGTGTCACAATAGTTGTAAGCGCGCAGGTTTTACTGTTCTACCCATGCCAAGAGATAGAAAATTAAGGAAAATATCGCACAGACTCGACAAAATGCAAGTTAACGAACACTATTAATATTATTCAAAAAATACTATTATAAACTGTCTTCAACGCTTATTGTTATGAACTATATTGTTCCTTAGAACATATGCCCTTTCAAGTTTGATCAGAGGAAATGACCTTTTCTTTGTCTCCTTAACCATATGTTTCTACTTTATCATCACTGAAGGCAATCAAGTCCAAGTTGTCATTCCACTGGATGCATTTTTCCATTTCCATTTTTCATACAACTTTATGTGTAACGAATACGAATGAGGCAATGTTTCCACAGAACCAACATCTCACCCCAACTCCTGGACTACACCTACTTCTCTTCAGATAAGACATCTCATTGTATATGATCTCTACTTCCTTAAAATGTATTGGCTCTCCTAAAATCTCCACCTAATAATTTTAAGATATCCAATTAGATGAATTGTACTATCTCCACTTCTCACCTGCACAAAATTGGATTAAACAATGTCTTCCCCTACCAGTCTTATATCCCCTTCGTAGTCTCCTTTTGTATTTATATGTACCCCTGAGGACCAGAAGGAATATTCGATCACTAGGCCTTAGACATGAAGTTCTTCTTAGTTTGTTTTATTGCTTATGTAACATTGTATTGTATTATTGTATTATTATTGTAACAAGTCTTTAAGTCTGGGATATTTATCTTGCATTTTATTCCGGACTAAAGATTAGTAAATTTAATTTTTAGGGAAATTAAATCAAATTCCTCTAGAGGTCCTCATATTGGGCCACACAAAGATAAGAACCTATATAAACTATTAGGTTGGAAACAGAATCATCAGCTAATGCAGAATAAAAACGTTATTGATTCAACATAGTAAAAGGAGCTAGTATTGAACGAACATAAATGGACTAATGAGCCTTGGTCGAACTGTGCTCTGAAATAAGCTGGAAGTGGATGCTAAAAGCCTAGGGCGGGCAGAAAGAGTGGCGTTGCTAGTAAAAGCCTTTCAGCCTCTGGTCATTAGCAGCCTTCCATCCCCACGTGTCCTCCATGATCCCAAAATAGTCGAGCTTTTCAAGAGTACATAACAAAAAAAGGTTTTATCTATGATAATTATGTATCATGATTACATTTATCTTTAGTGTTCAATTATAATTCATTAGAACATATACTTTGCATGCGCTCTTGGTCATATACAGAACCAGATTTACCTAAGAGGCTCACTGGACCGTAGTCTGCGGGAGGCGCGGTCTCAGGAGGGCACATTAATTTTTTTTTATCTATATCAGTTTTCACAGGGAAGGTCCTTTAGCAAAAGAACTTTATGGAATCGAAACATTTTTATTAAAAATATTTACACCCATTATCTAACATTTGCTTAATGTTTTATCAACTTTCCAATCCCAGAACTGAAAAATTCAGGATTTAGTGAAGAGATAAAATTCAGAAAATGCATTTTTGAACTGAGAATTATTTTTTTAAAAAAATACTTTTATTTAGGGAAGTTGTCCTAATTCCTGAACAGGTGGAAATCTCTTGGAGATAAGTCTGGCGAATTAGGTGGTTGTGGAAGGACTTCGTAACACACCTCATTTGTTTTCTTCACTATCTGTCCTGAAACATGAGGAGTTATCGTGTAACAGCGTAGAGCTGCCGAGTGTCCAAGTTTAAACTTATATAAAAAAATTACTCGGGAATCGCGTGTTTCCATGGTAACTATATAACTATACTAAACAATGTGCAATGAATTGAAATCATTGTAAATATTATAAAAAAAGAGGAGATTAATAACGGCTCATTATAATTTGTGAAGAAAAACAACAAAAGTCCACTAATCCCACTTTGAATTTCACACTGAATTTCACTTTGAATGAAACGATCCAATATTTTTGGCGTCTTATTATATTACATAATATATTCTTTGAAATACAAAGATTTCGGTTCTGCATTGGTGTCATCTTCATTCCAAGTATGTGATGAATGTGGTAGGACAGCTCTGGTCATTTTGCTCTGCCCATTGAGTGACAAGAACAAAAATTAAATTAACATATATCATCTACTCTGAACATGTAACAAAAACATAAAATGGTCACGAAATAGCGATTGAAGATTTTTTAGAAAGGTAAAGAAAATGGCATTGTGGTTTATCGGTGGTGGTGGAACTAGAATGATACACACGAAGATGACTTGTACAATATTCCATCTGCTTATGGAAGATCACTCAAAACCGTCCATTTCAAAATAAAACTCCTGCTATTAATTGCTTAACTAGTAGGGATATAGGATCCTAGATCATGAGTGGAAAAAGACTCTGAGCTTAGCAGAAAAGACCTAACAGCAACATTATTTCAGCTTATGTTTATTCAGTTCAATATGAGTGAGTAATTCTACACCACACCCAGGCAAAGGGGCAGAGACAGGGATGAGAGGGAGAACAGAAGAACAAGGTTCATAGAAACCTTCAATAGTCACCAATCAATTATCAGTCAAGTCAAACATTATTATTCTATATACTATCCCGGTCCAATCAATAGCAAAATTTAATTTATTAATAATACAGATTATATTCTCCTTATAACTAAACTCCAAATAATCAGATATTTATAAATTAATCAAGAATAGAGGCTTTATTTTTCTTTTCGTTCTGTTTATTTTTCTCCAATCCATTATAAATATGTAATAAATATATACATCAGTCTTACCAGCAAAAATCCATCAGTTATAATAATTTCTGCTAATATCCCCGATATCACAATGAACCCAGGGAATATTTGAATTAAAAATCACCTTGTTGTTAATCTTTGAATAAAAGGACGCTATTCTGCTGGACCAGGTGGGCTATATGTTAATCTGAAAAGTCCACATCAGCTTAGGGTCACCTCTGTTATTCCAACTTCTTTCGCATGATCTAGAATAACAAATCTTATTATCAACCAGACAAGACGAGGATTTTCATAAATCCCTTTTTTAAATTATTTATTATCCGATTATTCGTTCGGTAAGGACTAGAAGGATTTTGTGGTGAGGTAATTTTTATTATTAAATGAAATCATGTCATGTTAAAAAAAACCAAAAAGATTCAGGGTAAAATAGATAATTCGAGAGTCAGTGGGAAAAATAGGTTTAGTAGATACTGATGTATTAAACCTTCTTTGGAAAATGTCTCGTTTCACAATACAAGAGACAACTTTTTTCTGATTTTGACACAACAGTGAAAATTATATTGTAAATTCGAGACTCTTAAGACTCATCAAAAAGAGAAAATGGAACGGCAACAACAAAACATAATAAAATATTTAAGTTAATGAATACTAATGGACGGATTATACACGGTTTAGTGATAAATTATACGAATAGGGCTGCAAAGACTGGTTGAAACAGTCGTTTTGACCAGACCGTCCTCACCTGGTTTATAGGAGAGTAATGCCTTGGTCCAATTAAAGTAATACATTTCAGAAGGTGGTTGATTTAAGATAAAAAAGATTTATGCAAAAGTACAGAATATTATTGAGGAATCAGTTGAAATAAATTTTAGAGAGGAGGCTAAGCCAAAAGATAATATATAATAATGTTAATTTAGATTGTTGAGAAATGATACTGCTGCCATGAGACGGTTGATGAGAGGGAGGTAACCATTTTGTAGGAGTTGGTAGGAGAAAGTAGATGATTCGCTTACTTTATGTGAGTCCCTTATAGGAGAGGTCACCTGGTGTGTGATCTAGTGCTGAAGTTCTGACCTCAGGACTGTGTGGCCCAATTGTCACGCTCTGTTCCCTTCTTCAAGCCTGACTTCTTGTATTTCCGAAGGCTGGTGACAACCTCAAAAAGCGAGGACAGGCCAGAGGTTCCTGGAGAGTCCTAAGGTTTAGAAAGTGAGGGATTACCTCTCCAAATCCGCTCTAGTTGGCCCTTTTCTTTATAGGTGGCACTAATGTTTGTAATTTGGCTCTTTACGCAATTAAATTGACCCCCCCATCTTATTACCCTTAAACCTAAACACTCAGACCCATGGAATGAACAAGCCACGTATTTCATTTTAAAGTGTGCTAATAGTAGACTAAAAAGAACCAGTATGAAATCTACTTACTTCATCATCTGGTAAATCAAAACCAATAAAGGGACTCACTGACGTAATATTTCTAGACGAATGATTATGTCAACCTAGCGATCTGTGGGTTGTCAAAGGGAGGAAGAAACTTCCACACTTCCTTAATTGTTGTATAAATAAAATTAGTCGCTAAAGTACAAAACATATTGGAACAGTTCTTTCAAGAATTAAGACGTAACAAAAAGTTATTTTGGGAAGTACACGATTTTTCCTCTTGAAACATTTTTAGAATAATTATGAGGATTTTGTTTAATATAAACTGTTTTGCGTATTTATATTTTTTTCGTAATAATGCTTGTTTATTTATTCTTATTTCACAAAATAACCATGATGAAATGACAAGTTAATTTTGGCTGCGCTGATTAATTCTTGAATAGGATTTTGTTTTTTTGTTGAAAATTATTCTAAAACTTTGAAATACTATCATTGACTTTTGTAGATAATAACACAATTTTCCTATTTTTACGTTTATTTACATGTA
>NW_027111593.1:52899-53431 GCF_000696795.3 Halyomorpha halys
AATCAATCCAAAAAGAAGAAAATATCATAAAAACTAAAGACAAATAAAGAAATACAACAAATTATGTATGAATACGATAAAAATAACGATCTACTCACTGAAGAGACTCATGTTGAACATATTGAAACAGTTCTTTCAAGAATTATGACGTAACAAAAAGTTATTTTGGGAAGTACACAATTTTTCCTTTTGAAACATTTTTAGAATAATTATGAGGATCTTGTTTAATATAAACTGTTTTGCGTATTTATATTTTTTTCGTAATAATGCTTGTTTATACAAAAATAACCATGATGAAATGAACTTGTAAATTAATTTTGGCTGCGCTGATTAATTCTTGAATAGGATTTTGTTTTTTTGTTAAAAAATACTCAAAAACTTTGAAATACTATCATCTACAAAAGTCAATGATAATAACGCAATTTTCCTATTTTTGTGTTTATTTACATGTACACGGAACATATAGTAATGGAAATTGTTTCCATCGTGAAAAAATTAGTTTTCGATTTTTCGACGGAAATACGCGTTTTTA
>NW_027111593.1:53481-56265 GCF_000696795.3 Halyomorpha halys
AGCTTCCTGGAATTTATTGGAATTTTAAAATATTTAGCTTTGCGATAAGATTAACTTTTACAGTTATAAATATTACATAAATTTTATTTTACGAGAATATACGTTTCAATTCATATATAATTTTAAGTTTTAATTTCAGTTTTAAAAATTAAGATTTTTTATCTGTTTACCAACAGAAGTATAGTGTTTTGTTTCATATGTGACGTCATTTAGCGATTCACACTTCTTAGCTGTTTTTAAATTATTACGTATTTTACTATTAAAACAATTTTAAGAACGTAATTCTCCATATGGTTACCAAACTGGAAAGCAAAATCATTTCGTTTTTAGTCACTTTGAGTAGTCGAAGTGATCTTTAAAAAAATGTAATCTATTATTTAGATTCGATAATAATTTTGAATCCCTTCTAATCAGCTTGAATCAGATTTTCTAATTTTGACACTTTGGATAAACGACTTTTGTCGTATACTGCATTAAGGAGTATTACTCCTAATAGATAATTGCTTAAATTGAAGAAAAAACTAAAACAAAAACAAAACAAGTATATGAGTAGATAAGTCTAATGTATGTTTATGTCGAAATGTCAGGCCAAAACAATTTAGGCTTGCTTTTTTGCGCGGGATAACAAAATTGAATTTTAATGCAAAGTTTGAGATTAAATAGCGCTTTTACATAAAAAAATATCTTAAAAAATCAGGGGATAATCATTATCAAATTTTTAAAAAAACCAGGAAATGCCGTATTGTATGCCAAATTCACAATGACATCTATTTTTGAAAAAAAATAGTAAGAGACGCGCTTCATAAAACTTTCTCTTACCATCCTACTTTGAGTTGAAATTAATCCTTGCTAGTATCAAAATGTCTGCTGATTTATTATTCATTAAACTAATCCGTCATCTTAGTATTTTGATATATCTTAGTTTAAGCAAAAAAAACACTACCCTAGGCATGAACTTATACGTAATTACAGTTTCATATAATTATGCTTTTAAAATTTTTTTGAGGTTTATTTACTTCCATCATTTTCAATAAATTATTATTTATTTACTCATTAACGATTAATAATAATAATAATTTATTGAAAATGATGGAAGTAAATAAACCTCAAAAAAAATTTAAAAGAATTGACTCACCAGACTTCCTAGAGACATAATCCAGATATAATTTTTCATTTCTGAGCTCGGATTTCTGATTTTTATTTATTTATTTTGAAAAGTGCATACAATATGGTCCGAACATCTACGGATCGGTTCCAATTAAATGATAAATATAAATGAAATATGAGTTATATACACTTTTGATTATTAGGGGACTGTGGAGGCTGCTACGATTCGTAAGATAGGACAGTACTATATAAATTGATCTTTTGTGATAAAGTCAGTAATTTAATTAACAAAATACAACATTATAAAATGTAAATAAAGAAAAAAAATTAAAGAACTTATGAAATAAATTATAATGGTACGAATTTACAATTACTAAATTAAGTATAACGAGTTAATGAATTCGTAATAAGTACAGAGTGTACTTAATTAAAAATAAAAATACAATATATAATATATTATACAACTATTCCCACATATATATTATACAATATGAAGAACCTACCGCCTAATGCAAAAAAAAAAAGACATTACCCTGTTATAAAACCAGTAATTTTAATACGGAATACGGAATGGAAAAACATGTCTCCCTAGACTGGACAAATTACTGAAAATAGAGAGAAGAATCCTGAGGAGAATCTATGGGCCTAAGAAAACACAGGAAGGCTACAGGTCAAGACCCAACCAGGAAATCTATAGGGAAATAAATGACCTGAAAACCGAAATAAGAATCAGAAGACTGAGATTCTACGGGCATATGATGAGAATGGACGAAAGGAGACTAAGCAAGAAACTTTTTGATAGAATCCGTGAATACAAGAGCGTAGGAGGATTTGTGAAGCGTATGAGAGAGGAAACAAAAAAAAAAAAAACTGACAAAGACTACCTGTATAGAAAACAGTACGGAAAAAATTGAAAGAAATCAATGTTCTTGCGGCTAATAAAAAAAAAAAAACGGGAGGGAACTGTGTGGTCAGAATAGAGGAAATAAAGGCATGCAGAAATGATGAGAAGATACTGGGAGAAAAGAAAAGCAAAAATGAGAAGGGAAAATAGTGATATTCACGTGGTCATGAAGCACCATTCCGTGAAAAATAAAATAAAATATATAATGTTATATAACATTCAAGTATGAATAATATGTAACATGATATCTAATATAAACCATATTTCCGGCTTTAGCGAACTTCCTCCACTGGCTCACTACCAGTGATGCGGCGAGAGGGATGCGCTGGGATCTTTTGAGCTCTGCTATACCCCGACACGTGGGGGATAGAGTGGGCTCAGGGATCCTTAGGTCGATTGAGTAAATATTGTACATAAGAGTGTAAATGTGATTAGAGATTATATTAGTTTTATTATTATTTAATTTATTTTTTTTTCTTACAAATAGTTTTATTATATTAATTTCCTTTTGTTTGTAAATATTTTAAGAGAGATTTTATTTATTTTTATGTGCTTTTATTTTTTTTAATTTATTTATTTTAATTTTTATTTTAGTATGAATGTGATAATTCATCACTATTACATATTGCCCACAACTGAGTGCCAGATTGTAATATCTATCAATAAAAAAATATATATAATCAATCCAAAAAGAAGAAAATATCATAAAAACTAAAGACAAATAAAGAAATACAACAAATTATGTATGAATACGATAAAAATAACGATCTACT
>NW_027111593.1:57905-60183 GCF_000696795.3 Halyomorpha halys
GTTATAAATATTACATAAATTTTATTTTACGAGTATATACGTTTCAATTCATATAGACATAGGATTAAGTTTCAATTTTAGTTTTAAAAATTAAGATTTTTAATCTCTGTACCAACAGAATGATAGCGTTTTGTTTCATATGTGGCGTTTTGATTCACACTTCTTATATGTTTTTAAATTATTACGTATTTTACTATTAAAACAATTTCAAGAACGTAATTCTCCATCTGGTAACCTAACTGGAAGGCAAAATCATTTCGTTTTTAGTCACTTTGAGTAGTCGAAGTGATCTTTAAAAAAATGTAATCTATTATTTAGATTCGATAATAATTTTGAATCCTTTCTAATCAGCTTAAATCAGATTTTCTAATTTTGACACTTTGGATAAACGACTTTTGTCGTATACTGCATTAAGGAGTATTACTCCTAATAGGTAATTGCTTAAATTGAAGAAAAAACTAAAACAAAAACAAAACAAGTATTTGAGTAGATGAGTCTAATGTACGTTTATGTCGAAATGACGTCATGCTAAAACAATAAAGGCTTTTTTGCGCGGTATAACAAAATTGAATTTTAATGCAAAGTTTGAGATTAAATAGCGCTTTTACATTAAAAAATATATAAAAAATCAGGGGATAATCATTATCAAATTTAAAAAAAAAACCGTGAAGTGCCGTATTGTATGCCAAATTAACGACTTCTATTTTTGAAAAAAAATGTGAGAGACACGCTTCATAAAACTTTCACTTACCATCCTACTTTGAGTTGAAATTAATCCTTGCTTGTATCAAAATGTCTACTTCTTTATTATTCATTAAACTAATCCTTCATCTTAGTATTTTGATATATCTTAGTTTAACCAAAAAAATCACTACCCTAGGCATGAACTTATACGTTATTACAGTTTCATATAATTTTTCATTTCTGAGCTCGGATTTCAGATTTTTATTTATTTATTTAGAAAAGTGCATACAATATGGTCCGAACATCTACGGATCGCTTCCAATTAAATGATAAATATAAATGAAATATGAGTTATGTACATTTTTGATTATTAGGGCACTGTGGAGGCTGCTACGATTCGTAAGATAGGACAGTACTATATAAATTGATCTTTTGTGATAAAGTCAGTAATTCAATAAACAAAATACAACATTCTAAAATGTAAATAAAGAAAAAAAAATTAAAGAACTTATGATATAAATTATAATGGTACGAATTTACAATTACTAAATTAAGAATAACTAGTTAATGAATTCGTAATGAGTACAGAGTGTACTTAATTAAAAATAAAAATACAATATAAAATATATAATATTATACAACTATTCCCACATATATATTATACAATATGAAGAACCTACCGCCTAATGCAAAAAAAAAGAAGACATTATTGTGTTATAAAACCAGTAATTTTAATATGGAATACGGAATGGAAAAACATGTCTCCCTAGCCTGGAAAAATTACTTAAAATAGAGAGAAGGATCCTGAGGAGAATCTATGGGCCTAAGAAAACATAGGAAGGCTACAGGTCAAGACCCAACCAGGAAATCTATAGGGAAATAAATGACCTGAAAACCGAAATAAGAATCAGAAGATTCTACGGGCATATGATGAGAATGGACCAAAGGAGACTAAACAAGAAACTTTTTGACAAAATCCGTGAATACAAGAGCGTAGGAGGATTTGTGAAGCGTATGAGAGAGGAAACAAAAAAAAACTGACAAAGATTGCCTAGATAGAAAACAGTACGGAAAAAATTGAAAGAAATCAATGTTCTTGCGGCGAATAAAAAAAACAAACAAAAAAAAAAAAAAACGGGAGGGAACTGTGTGGTCGGAAGAGAGGAAATAAAGGCATGCAGAAATGATGAGAAGATACTGGGAGAAAAAAAAAAAGCAAAAATGAGAAGGGAAAAGTAGTGATATTCACGTTGTCATGAAGCACCATTCCGTGAAAAATATAATAAAATATATAATGTTATACAACATTTAAGTATGAATAATATGTAACATGATATCTAATATAAACGATTTTTCCGGCTTTATCGCACTTCCTCCACTGGCTCACTACCAGTGATGCGGTGAGATGGATGGGCTGGGATCTTTTGATCTCTGCTATACCCCCACACGTGGGGGATAGTGTGAGCTCAGGGGTCCTTAGGTCGATTGAGTAAATATTGTACATAAGAGTGTAAATGTGACTAGAGATTATATTAGTTTTATTATTATTTAATTTATTTTTTTTTCTTACAAATAGTTTTATTATATTAATTTC
>NW_027111593.1:60870-80703 GCF_000696795.3 Halyomorpha halys
ATTGATTAACATCATAAACAGTAGTAAAGCCAATATACCAATGTAATTTCATTCTACTATCTGAAAATTTGTAAACGCTCGCCAGATAAAAATCTCACTATATGAACCATGTAATTATTCTTAGGGGACATATGTCCCAGAATAAAGTTATGTTTTCATTTCATTTCATCTAACTATATCTCAATAAATGATATTTATAATAAAGCACACATATACACATTCATCTTAATCGTATTATATTGAATCGAGGTCATTAAGTGGAGTTAAGAAAACCTATAGACAGATAAGGTCATTTATAATATACATAGACACAGACATGAATGGCCACATAGGCACGAAGCGAGGAGCTCAAAACGTATAGTTCCGTTGGAAATTCATATTCGAAATTTTGTTGGAACCTAATACTTTCTCTTCCTATATACAGGTAAATCAAAGTAAAAATGAAGCTATATACCTTTATTAGATAGTTTTCTTAATTTATCTTTATTTTTCTGGCTGATGACACCGATTTCCGATTCTAGCCACTTATCAATTTTGCTCCATTTAACTAATATATTTGATCAAAGACGAGTCAATAATAAGATAATACACATAAAACGAGATTAAGGCATTTGTATTATGTCATGAAAATTAAATATTTCTTTTAGCATGTAAGTTAAAAATCATTGAGCTGTGCTAGACTTATCTTAATAAGAGATTAGTACGGATGGAAGGAGGCAAAGAGGAAATCGCTTTATAGAACAGCCTCGAAGCGGCTACGGTTTCCGAGGGGAAATGGGCAATATGTCGGGAAATTGGAAATATCGCCCAAATGGGATACACCTGTTTATGCTCAGGTAATAACTGCTGTGCCAAATCTCTTTCTTCTTCTTTAATTTCCAAATAATATTATTTAATTATCCAACTTCTAATAATAGTTCAATTACTTAACTCATTCTATCAAGTAAAAAACTGAAGAGATCTTTATACTGAGAAGGCTTACTGCTTAAGTGTTCCTCAGTTCTAAGAACCCATTTAAACTTTAATTATTTTTTTTTTATCACAATTTCTGAAGTATGAAATGGCTTGTTAACATCGATTTATCAATTATGATACTTTTTTTAAATTAATTATTTGACGTGTTTCGTAAAAGAAAGCTTCGGGTTTGATTTTAATTTATAAGAAAAAAAATTTGGATCATAATTGTCAATAAAAAAAATGTTTATATATTAAATATATTTTCAATAAGATTGAAAAAGACGAATAAATTCAAAAATGTTAGATATGAGATGAATGTTTGGATTTCTGGAACAAACGCACACATAACATATATAAAGTTAATTTAGAAGGAAGAAATAAATAGTTATTAATTAAATTGATTAAAAATAAATTAAGTCCTGCAAATAGGTGATAGCATAGTCCTAACCATGTAAAGAAGAAATGTTTTGAAAAATTAATATTAATCCTTTAAGAGTTCATAGTTTGGAAAATGGATAGCTATTTTATACAAATTTTTAAAGAAACTGTTATGATAATTATTTGATCAATATTTTTATTTTAACGATTGTGGGCAATTAGCCTGCATTGTAATAAGCTATTTTAGTGAATGTGATAAATCAATTATAAAGTATATTAGTGTGTTTTTGTGATTTGAATTATATGTTAATAATATGAACATTTTTTATTTTCTCCTTGATACGAACAACATCGGAGGGATAATAAAATATGTATTATAATAGGATCAAAATAATTTATGTTTTATTATAGTTAACCACTCTCAAACAATTAATGAAAATATAACAGTATATAAGAAATTAAAAATAATAGATTTTAACAGTTTTAATAATTTTGATTAGAATAATAATAGTATAATAAGAAAGAATAATAATCTAGAATAATAAATTCGACTAAGAAGAATTAGAATAAATTTGAATAAAGGTTTCCAGAGCCCTTCATGTACCTTAACTGTTAGTCTCGTTTTCGTAAGAAATTTAAAATTGTTCAAACCGACCGACAAGCTTGAATTCAATACTTTATTGTTATATTTAAGAGTTATGAAACTAATGCGATTGCATAAATGATGAATGGTATGAACTTGGATCCTCCGTGTTTAGGAAATGGGAAACGTACACTTAAAAAAAATATTTTACTTAAAATTCTTGTATTATTGGGCGAAAATGAGGAAGCTATAAAACTAAATGTAACTAGCACTCTTACATATATCTTATCTATTGTTCATTCCTTATTTACATTTCTGGACACTGTATATTTTTTTTAGCTTATTAATTTTTACTCAAATATGTTATTGTGTATCTTTTATCCATTGCAACATATTTTCCGTTGTCTTTTTTGCCCATTGTATCGTACATATCGTTTTCTTTTGTACATTTCATTATGTTGTTTTGAATTGTTTTTAGATATTACTTACATTTTTTATTATGTTAATTCTATTACTCACCATTTAAATTGTTTTCCACACTTTTCTTCTTCTTCTTCTGCTTCTTCTGACACGACAGTCAGTGGAGGTCCAAGGCCTCGCGCGGTGTACTATGGAAATACATTGCGCGTTTCTTAACAAGGTTTTCATAAGGTGGGGTTGTCACTCCCACGCCTATTTTTGTGAGTGTTTAGCTACCATTGGCTAACAAGCCTCACAAATGCCTGGAGGAGTGAGTATTATGTAATAATATGCTTGAAAAAATCCCGTTTAGGGCCGGGGTTCGAACTCACAACCTTTAGGTTTTAGACAGGCACGCTCCACACTGCCACTGTCGCCCCCTCCACACCTTTCATTATTGTTATTTATATATTGACTTGAACATCGTTTTTTAAATTTTTCTATCACTGATTTTGTATAATTCTTACCTCGACAATATTATATTTTATTATTACTGTCAATCAACTACTATCTACTTACTTTATTGTTGTATATATTTACAGATTGGTTTATTATTAGTATTTTTTCATTTATGTTTATTTTTATAGTTCTGAATTAAGGTCGTTATCTCGTTTTTTTCAGTCCTAACGAAGGCCTGAAATTCAAGTCGAAAAGTCGGCGCAGCCAAATAAGTTTTATCTATTTGTGTTTCTTTGCTAACAGCATCCCCGACATCTTCTTTTATATCAATCTACGGTCAACTATTAACGCTTCATTTTAAATAAAACTACGTTGATAAATTCCAGTAAGAGACTAGGTTTCGAGGTCTAGAACTTATAATGTTTTGTGTTTTACCGTAAAATCATAATATACTAAATTTAAATTATTTTTCTTAGTGCGATTTTGGGATGAATTACCTGAATCACGACTCTGAGATTATTTTGTCAATGTTATTACTGGTCATTGATTTGTAATTGGTGGTCTTAGCATAATGAAGGTTTACGAATAATTTGATGGAAAAATAACTCCAGTTTATAAATCTATTATTAATTCAACTGACCTCGATTCGAAAAATAAATGACTAATATAATACCACTATCGGTGAGTGCTCACGAGAAAATCGATTGATCAATTCAATTCTTATGCTGTGCTGAAGAGAATATTTTTCCACTTTGGCACCGTGATATGGAGCACTGATTTGCAATTAAATGGCTCCACGAGTAATATATTTGTGGGAAAGTGGATAAGAGCCAAAGTTGATTGATCCAAGCCTAGTACTCAGCTGAATTCAAAAAGGAGATTAATGGTTTTCCGTAGCATCTATTTCACTAAAGGCTGCTTCACCCCTTTAGTAAACGCGATCTCTACACAGGATTCTTATCCTTGTTTAGTTGTCAGGAATGGTACTCAATCTTTTCTAGTCTTGACGTGCAAGGATATAAACTAATATAAAGAAATAGAGAAACAATAGAATAGTTCTTGTATATGCATTAAAAAGTACCACAGATCAGCATGTTGAACTATTATTTCTTAGTGAAACTTAATAAATCAATCGGAGACACACGACAATTGCTTATAAAGATTTTATATTTCAATATACCAATACTCTCTTATACAGCAAACGAACTTTATTGGAGAACATAGTATATTTCAGTTCAAACATTTGTCACTTCTAAAACAAAAGCCTCGAAATATCCAACCAATTTTCAAGAGGTTTCCTTATTCTCAAGACTAAAAATTATTAAATTAAGTTCAAGAAACACGCATTATCTTCCCACGAAAATTTCAACATGCACACTAGGAGTGCTTTATAAATGCTTCTAATCGAAACCCTTAGTCACTCCCATCGAGAAAGTTGTTGGATGCACTATTAGCTATTTTGCTTGCCCTCTGATCTGTAAGAGATAACAATCCTTTGCTGCAGAAACTGAAACACCAGTTTCAAAATAATATGCAGTCGTTTTTCTCTTTTCTCTTCAGTTAGCTAATATTCTGAGTTTGGATAAAAAAGTATTATATTTGAGCACACTACAAACCCTTAAAAAACATTTCTCCTCTTTGTTTCTGTCATTAACTGCTTGGTTGTTTTGGCATAAAATTAAATATTTAATCTTTTATGTATCTGAACTGATTCTCCATCCAAAAAAATCGTATTAAATGATTCCCTGCTTATTTAATAAAAATTAATTATAGTTTTATTTATTGTTTTAGAGTCACAAAACGCTGCTGAATATTTGGAATTAACTTTATATTTAAGTTATTTTCTGTGATCTTTTTTTTTTAAATATATATTTATTATCTTATTCAAGGCTGGCAGTTTCAATAATAAAACATTTTTTTGTTATTGTGATAGGTTAATGACAGTGAAATACAAAAATTATGAAGGATAGAAATCAATAATAAACGATATATTGACTAACAGGTTTACTTTACCTGTGTTAAATTGACTTCAGCATAATAGCCTTAAAATTTTAATTCATCAATGTGAGGTTGTAATACTAAAATTAAGATTGTTTTTTATGATGGTTGGATCGGCCAAAACGTTTGATATTTAATATATTTTATTAAGGAAATGAAATAGTCTTGGATAATTTTTGTCATTATTAATATAAATTTTTTTTTCAATATAAGGAGGTAGTAAAGGTGGTATTTCACTTGGTTTTACTTTAAAACTGCAACATTAATACGCTAAGAATTTAGGAACTGAACGTAAAGAATTCCTAGGGCGCTGAAGAAGCCAGCCTTACCGGAATGTCTTGCGGGCTCAGTATCTTTTAACTCCGAACATTTTATGAGACCATCTGAACATTCAAATCATAATCCCAACAATTTAAGGACTCCTTCTAAAAAGGTTATGAATAAAAGTTTAACAAAACAATCTCCCACCATCAATTTTTGTTTACCTCTGATTCTACATCTGATTGATGCCAAGGATGAAAATAGAAATGAATTAATCCTTAATTCGTGGGGAAATGTCTTTTGTGTCAAAATTTATGATTTTCTTTCTTATGCCTAAAACGTTTCAAGAAATACCAGTGTTAATCTTTAATTTAATTCATAGGGGGATGAAGAGTAACAAATATACAGATCTGAGAAAAATTGGATTTTACCTATTTCTTCCGGGAAGAAAGTTTGTGTATATTTTGGTATTCTAATTTAAATCCCTTATTAAAATTAATACATAGAGTTTAAAATTATCATATAAAAAGTCAAAGATAGTTCAATGATTGCTTAAGTAGCTTCATTTATTTATTTTTTTAAATATATCTAGAAAAAACAATCCATCTGCAGACCAAACTGCTTTGAAATATCATGAAAAACACGTTTAGCACTTTTTTTGTGTTAATTATTTTTATCTATATTATATGTTTTTGAGATATAAAATTTTCGATTAATTTTGTGTAACATATGGTTTTATATTTAAATCCTTATCTGTCTATTATTCAAGAATAATATAAATATAAGCATTATACCAAAGAAAATAGATGAGTTTTAATTTTTGTATCTACCAAATTTAAATTTTTGACAGCAAAGAACGTAAACAATGAGGAAAACATCCTTTGGCATTAATTGGTTAATGCTTATTTATTGTTGTTTCAAACTGGAAAACTAAATTTTTATAACTTAGAGACAATAAACTTAACGGAGACGCGGCTGGGAGAGAACCGGAGTTCACAGCATACCAGTACACAGCAAACCAATCAATCGATGATCGGACTTATATTTAATAGATATATTTACATAATATCAACAATTTTTTTCCTATTTTTTCTGCTACTTACGTTCGATCTGTCTAAAAAAATAAACAAATTAGTAGCAATGTAAAATCAAACCAAAGACATAATAGTCACAGCAGTAGATCAGTTTACAGAAAAATAAATAAATTAAAACTAATATATAGGTTTAAAAAAAATAGTTAAAATAAATAATTTAATGAATAAATAAGTTAGGGGAATAAATAAGTTAAAACACAAATCGACAGGTCTAAAAACTACAAAAAACAAAAAAAAACAATGGATAATCTCAGATCTAATTCCCATGTAGGTGATGATGTATGATCCCCATGGAGTCCAAAAACATTTTTATTCAGATTAGTTTATACTTAATTGTTTTATTGATTTTTTTTTATTATTAACATTTATTTTCTTTTTATGTTTGGTTAATATGTATTTATGTTATAGTTGTGTACTTATTGCCCTTAATTGTTGCAGAATGTTTTAATTCAATACTTTAAAAAAATGATTAAACTATGTAGAAAGGTATATTTAGAATTTACTTCAATTAAAAAATCTCAATATTTCTTTAAAATAAAATATTTTTCCTGAAATATCACCTACCACCTTCTGATCATTCTTTTTCACCCTTAATGAACAGATGGAAGGACAAACTGCTTTTATATTGCAATATTGCACTATGATCATGTTTATTTTTTTATTTTATTGAAGAGAATTAATATAATCGGCTACTGATTAAGAGCGTTAAGCATTAGTGATCAAATACTCATTCATAATATATACAGAAGTAGAAGAATAAAAAAAAAAAAAGAACAGAAAAATGAAAATGTAAATAATAAAAATAGTACTCATTGAATTCAAAGAAAATAATTAAATTTAAAATAATAATTATAAAGAAATATAAAATAAAATGAAAGAAGATATTATCAAGATTTGTGTAAATTAAAATATGAATCTTTATAAAAAAATAATGAAATAAAACTGATCACTTAATAAAAAATGTATGTACAAGACAAAGAAAATTAAGTTTAAGTAACAATAAAATAGTTATACATTCACACTTTTGTACTATATTTAAATAGTGTAGGATAATTTCGAGCCAACCCCGTGTGGAAGGCAAAAATTCAGGCTCCAAAAGTTTCTTCTTGCTCTCCCTTTAAACAACTATCATGATCGGATCGCATTTAAATCAGGATATTAAATAAACATAAATAGAAAAAAAAATGCAATAATAAATGTTAGAAAAATATATATTATGGGTTATCGAATCCTAAAAAACGAAGGCAGTTTTTACTTTGGATAGGCCATCAATATTTCATAGCTCTGTTATACCCTATTTCAAAGGTATCTATTATCATGATTCTTCTGATCAAAGCTTCGGTGTTACACAAAGAAATGCATTACCAACGGTCTAAACATAAATCTATTACTTATCTATTCATCCAATTTAATGTATTTTTAATATTAGCTAGGTGTACTCATAATTGATTTTGTTTTAACTAAGGCAGAGGATGACCATCTTGAAATATCATTAAGATAAAGTTGATATTAAGTTTTACTTTAAATTAAAGCCATAGAATTAAAACTTAAGTAATAAATGAGTCGAAGAATACGTAAATCCCATCACTTCTCAGAGGGTATAGCCAAGTGTTTCGGAAGTATAAGCCCAAAAGTCCGACTCATTTTAGTTGCTTTATAAGGAAGGGTGCATAATTATCATTTTTAAATCATTTACATTATTAGAAACACCAATATTACAATATATTAAATCACTGACAGCAGAGATTTGCCTTTTAATTGAAGCACAGAGGTAAGCTTCGAGTTTTAATTTTAAACGTGAATTGAGTTAGTATTAGAAGAGTTTCTTTCGGTGTTATAAAAAAATTTAAATTTTCTCTTATTAAGTTTTTAAATGCTTCAAATACCTATAAGAATAAATTAAACGATCAGTTTGTATTCAAGAAATATTTTTCATGTGCATAATAAATAGCTGTGGACTAAATACTTAAGTATAGTACGAAATCCTAAAAAAATGAATTCGGAAACTAATTTTAAAATGCTCACAAAACAAATATGAAAAAATAATAAATAAATTTGGAGTTCACCAAGCTAAATGTAAATATTTTATATTTATGTGAATGTGTATTTATTTTATTGTTTCTTAAATTTAATTTTCCTATTTTTTTTTATTATTTGATAAATTTTATGTTATTATACTCTGAATATAGATTCATTTTTTTATCTATGCAAATGATGATTGTATTTTCTTTTATTTATATACTTCTTTATTATTAATAATTTAATTTTTTTCATTTAATTCAGTGTTATATTGTTATCATTTAAACTTTTTCCCAGTTTTTTGTTCTTCTATTTGTGTAAATATTATATGAATGAATATTTGAACACTAATACTTGATGCCCTTAATTTGTAGCAGATTGTATTAATTCTCTTGAATACGTATTATAAAAAAAAGTTTGTATTTTATATATTTTTTTTTATTGCTTTTAGTAAGATTAAAGGTTAATAGACATAAAAATGTGCTGCATCGCACATGTAGTCTGCTACAAGAGGTTATTTTAGATTCGAGTCACGCCTCGAGGCTATGAAATGTAAAAACGTGACCCTGATAAGTAATTTAATTCAATGTCAATGTCGGAGAGGCCGCTGGATTATCGGACTCCATCCAATCTCAATTTAGGGTTGGAGAGACGAGGGTTTATCTCGTTTTTAAATACTTTGGCTCATGTAATTTAGAACGAGGTTTTCCAACACATATTTCCCACTTATAGAGTTTCTTCGATCTAAGTTGTTTGGAAGGTTACAAGGATTGACAGAGAAGTTCTGCAGTCTGATTTGTGACAATAATTATTTTACTGTGTCGACAATCTGTAAAATATTTCTTAGTAATGGTTTTCAGTTCCATTTCAGTTAATTTTACCGTATGATTATTTTATTAGTCTTTGAGAAACTTGACAACTACTACATCAATTTTTATTAACTTGATGGGATAAACGGAGATAAGAAGTAAGTGTATAGCTTATTCTGTTTCTAGAATTCCATTAGTACTTTAAAACGATTTGGCCGATATTTCATGAACAGGCCTATAAACGGTTACTAAAGGCTACATCGGTTTCCATTCATTGATTGAGGGGAAGGAGTTATCAAAAGCACTTAAGAAGTACTCGAGCCGAATTCATTTAAAATACGACATACCAGGTTAACTATATAGGCAAACTTTTAATTAATAATATTTATTTTTTGTCACTATGTTCCTAAAATTGTATTACTTTTGTAGTATTGAAGTTTTATTTAAAATAACTATTTTATTTTAATCTTATTTATCTAATTTTCTCAATAATCTGAGATTGCCCATTACTCATGCCAGTCATAAGGACAGCGTATTTCTAAAAGAGAATTTTCAATGCTAAAGGTGGTACTTTCAAGTGATTTTAGATCTCCTTATTCTCAAGATACAGCTCTTGAACACTGTTGGGATGCCACGATATCATATCAGGTTAGTGAAGATAGTAGAATCAAAAAGAGGGTTTGGTAGCCCCTCCAGAGAGAGAATTGCTACGTCTAATCCATACTTCCACTCTAAGTGTTTCAACATTCTTGAAAGTATTCGAAGAATTCTTTCCTGCGGAATGTATGTTAAATGACTTTTCTAATGACGAGGGTCTAAAAAAAAGTATATACTTTTCACACAAAGAATGAGCTGAACCGCACGATCACTTTGTCATTGTTTAAATCAATTAAATTAATTTAATTAGTGTCGTTGATTAAATAACTCCCTTAATTATTCAATAGAAGTAATAGAAGGGTAGATTCACCCAGTAGTTCTTTCAAAATAATAGGCGTCTTTCAAACGTTACAAGACAAGAAGAAAAAAGAATTTATTTGCGCATCAGTGTATGTAATCAGCCTATCATATCATGCTGAAAATATAAACTTATTTTAATGTAATGTGCCCAGAATCCAAAACGGATAAATTTATCAATTAAGTGTTTCAGGGTAGGTGTATGAAGTACGCCTTCAACTGAAGGCCAGACGCACATTTACTTTTGATTAGCTGGTGGGATGTAGTGGACTGTATATAATGAAAATAAAACATGGTTAACTGAAAAGGAAAATCTATTGTCTAAGTTACTGGTAGTAAGGGGTGGCCGAAATAAAAAAATTGTTATTATATGTGTTAATGAATTTGGAATAACTGGATTATGGAAAACTATAGATTTAATGATGTGGTTGATGATGATGATGGATGCTTTTTATGGTGAATTAGGTAGACTTACTTCATTCTCCGGTTACTCCCTCCTTATTTCTTGAATTTCTTCATTTATTGATCTCTCTCTCTCCTCCTTTGCTCCGAGGGGGGGCGGCACTTAGAGTCTCTCTACTCACTCTTTTGCACCAAAGATGAAAGTGAAGAAAAGAAAAAAGATAACTGCTGTTGGGAAAAAAACAAACAAGATGGCTCACAGGCTGCTTCTCTTCCCACCGAGAGCGCTAGAGGAGGTAAGATTTCGTTGCTGGCCACATGGGCGCTGGTAGTGCCTTTCTTATGGGAGTCCCCAATCTAATTTAGACTTTCGGTTAACGTTAAGTTACGCGAAACTCTAGGTTTCATTAAAATCTGCCCAATTTACTTGTGAAGAGTACTGCCTAAGTAAAGAATATTGGATTTTCGAGTTAGAGAATAGCTTTTAGACAATTCAAATATGGACCTAATATTTTTTTCCGGATGGATGATTCACGTTTTAAGTATTTTTTCTCTTCTCAACATGAGATTTAATAAAAATAAATATAGTATTTAAACATGATTGAGTTAAATTACATGAACCAAGGAAACAACTATATCTTCCTAGCTGCTCATTTTTTGTATAACTGCCTAAACCAACTTTTTTTTAGCACGCCATAAAACAGAAATGAAATTAAAAAAAAAACAATCAATTCTCGATTACTCACATTTTAAGGGAATGAAAAATTACTTCAAGCTAAATGCATAGAGTTAAAAATAATTTGAGTTATGGAGGTATGATTATTTTTTCTGTACGTGGTTTTCCTCATTTGTTCTTTTCTGAACACAAGATTAAATCGAAAAAAATGTATTATTGAAACAAAATTAAATCAAATTACATGGAACAAATACCTATCAGTGCGGCCAAAACAACTTGAATTATAATTTTGTTTTACATTAAATAATTTTTTTTTTCGTAAATTCTATACTCAAAATATTTTAAAATGAATTATCAATTACTTTCTGTTACCGCTAATTAATATATAAATTAGTTTTTTTTCTAATGTTAGTTTTATATACGACTGAATATAATTAATATAATTGAACTATGCTTTAAACATTTGTTTTAATTAAAAAAAAAAAAATTGTACAATCACCTCGCAACGAGGCCTTATGTATTCAGCCCTTTATTTTACTTAATGAAGTATTTAGTCACATCAACTCCAGTTACGGACGTCTTTTTTAGTTCGGTGCCTTCAATACCATAACCAAATAAGATATTTCTTATTTCATTTTAATACATTTTTTTTCCATGTCAATTGTTCATTTGACAATTATGTTCGATATTTCTCATATCATCATTAAGTTTCTATATTTGTTCCATTTTGACCTTTGTAAAATTCATATTTTTCTTTTAGGAATATGATTTAGCTTTATGATATGTTGATCTTTATGTAAATATTTTCTTTCTATTTGGATTATCGAAATAAACATAATTCAGATATTTTATGTTCTTTCACTGATTAAACCTTAAATGTAACGACCGACATATATTTATGTTTTTTAGGTGTTACGTAAACCCTTAATAGCAAGGGGCAATATAAGACCTATGGCAGCCACAATATTCAAAATTATAAGAGAATATGCTACTTCATTGAACAGTAAAAATCAAGTCGCAATTTTACGTTGCCTTATTTTTTTTTATGATTACGACAAAACTATTAGTAAGTAATAAAAACGAATTTATTGAATAAATACGTATTTATATATTTCGAATTTATTGAAAACACGGTTAAAAAGCTACAATGTATAAGTACTTCGATTTTAGAATTTAATCCATTGAAGGCAGCACTTTTGTCTGAACTTAGTTTTGCAGATCTAAAGCTTTAATTAAATTTTCATCACAAAGTTTCCAAACTATCGATTCCTTTATCGAAACCTCATTGTTCTTCTGATTCACAATTTAATTTCCAACTTAGATCCGATATCAATCCACATTCTAATCACTCGCTCATACAATCTTAATTAATCTCACCTCATCTCCTACTTATTCTGTTTTTTTCTGAGTGGATTTTCGAATTATCGGTTAGTAAAATTTTATATTTTGTACTCAATATATCATTCCTAATTTGAGGATGAAGGTTGAAATGATGCAATATCAGAAAGGCTCCAAGAACGACGGGAATACCTTTTATTAAATTGAATCCGCAGTCTACTCCATCTAATATCAGTTGATTTCAGTCCAAAGTGGTCTCATGCTCTTTGATCTATAAAGTGGGAACCTAGAAGGGGAATATCTTTTACAAATTGATAAACTGAATGTACTATGTTACTTTAGTTTATTATTTTAATAATAAACTATTATAATCCGAAAAAATAAATCAATCCTTTCTTCAAAATTTAGTTCTTAAAAATCGAAAAAAAAAAAAATAATAATAGGTCTGGTGAAGTGCGTGCTTTACTCAAGGTTCACTTACTAACCAACTTATGTCCTCAAGTTCAGTGCAGGTCAGTGAGCTCATGTTGAAGATATTACTACTATTTTTGTGATTAAAAAAAATAAAAATCCATAAAGGACGAAAATTGTTAACAAATAATTTTTATTTTTCTGTTACTACAAAAATTCGAATTTTAGAGTTTTTCGAGATGGAAATAACAGAGAGAAATGCTTCATTTGGCCATGCTGCCCAAATACGTTGGGTTGCTATTAGTACAAGTGCCCAAGAGGAGAAAAAAGGCTGTAATTTCACCCAATTTTTGATTACTTTAATGAAAGCTATGTATGATTACTAGTCAAAATTGATGAGTCTGCCAAGTATACGTAGGAGGACTAAAAATAACGGCTACTTCAAACCCTTAAAAAAAAATTAATTTTTCATTCGTAGCTCTATATCTTTAAAACTATACCAAAACACTAGTAAACATAATTTAAAGCAGAGTAAATTTGCTAAAATATGAGCCGTAATAGAGGTATTCACGTTCAATAGTTCTCGAGATTTTAAAAAGCAACATTTCATAAAAATGATGTACTGAATGTACTGAAAGATCAGTAGTTAGTGAATGTATTTTGTGTAATCTATATCTCAAAAATCATTCGACATACATTTGTCTATTATTACTCAAAGTAAAGGTAGTTTAATGGGCTATAAAGTAGTTTCATACGTTTATCTTCGCGGGAATAGTAGTTTTCATGATATTTGCTAAAATAAATTGATTTATAATTGTTGGGACAAATTTTCATGTGCCAAAATGTATGTTTTTATGTGAATATCATAAAAACTACTACCTCTACGAAGATACGTGTTTTAAACTACTTTATAGTAAAAGTTTGAGTAATGGTAGACAAATGTACGTCTTATTGTTCTAGAGATATATTTTTTAAAAAATCAAACCTTTCATCGGAACTACTATAAATTAATATTTTATGAATTTATTTTGTAAAAACTGTAACGTCTACAAAGATAAAAATTATAGAATATTTTATAGTAAATTAACTGGTTTTAATTTGAGTGCTAGCAGACATCTGTATGTATTATGGTTTCTGAAATAAAGTTTTTCATAAATCAAACTTATTGCCCGAACAACTATAAATCAATTTATTATAGAAAATAACATATTTATATTCCTACGAAGATAAAAGGCATATACTACTTTATAGTACATTAAACTATCTTTAATTTAAGTGCTAATAGACATCTATACGTCACATAGTTCATGAGATATAGATTTCTCAATATAAATTCACTAACTACTAATCTTTCAGTACATTTTTTTGAACCGTTGCTTTTTAATAAGCTATATATCGAGAACCATTGAACGTAAATAGCTCTATTAGAATTAATAATTCAGAAAATTTACCCTACTTTTATAGGTTATATAGTGTTTTGGTAGTTTTAAAAATATAGAACTCCGAATGAAAATTTTATTTGTTTAAGGTATAAACAGCCGCCTTTTTTTATTCCCCCTACCTATACTTGGCGGAATCATCAGTATTGACTAGTACTTATACATAGTTTTCATTGAAGTAATCAAAAAATTGGGTGAAATAACATGGGATTATGAAATTTGTGTTGCCTGAAAATACAGCGTATCCATCAATCCAGCGTATCCATAATTGGACATATATACGCTACACTATATTAACATCTTTAATTTTTCTAACAATTATCATTAATACATTAAATAAAATACTTTTTTTTTCTTTCTTTTCTCTCCCTTTTCCTTTTTCGTTCCTATATATTTATAGTTTTCCTCCTTTTCTAAGGGATGCTATCACATCCCAGGTACATACTAACTTCAATACGTAATTTCAGTTTCGTACGACTTTTCGTTTTTTGGCTAGGCTATTCAAAAGACTAACACAAAGACCATTTTGCAAGAAAAGATCTTTTGTTCTCTGGGGACCTTAAAACATAGATTACTTCGAAAAGTCGAATTAGAAATTTTTCACGATCGCAATACCCTTACTGTATATTCTACATAGAGGTATATGAGGTTAAAACATTTCCGTGTGGTGTTTACGATTTCCTCATAAATTACTGGGCTGCCTGTGTGTGATGGCCAATTGTAATCGATTTCCTTCAAAATTAAAACTGACATAAAAATTGGACCATTATTAGCAAATAATTTTGTGGAGATTCTAATGTTATCTCGTTTTATGGTTAATAATTTTTTGTATTATTTGGAAAAATACATCTCTCCGAAATTTCCAAATGGTCGTATGGAAGATAATTAAAATATCTGCAAAAATAGATCCTTTTATTTTTTTTTTAAATACATGAATATTGGAATTAATAATTCATTTAGACTGGTTCTATTATACGTAACAATATTTTGTAAATCAGTGTGTACTATAGCTGTTGTATACTGGACCAATAACAAACTAATGGAGAAGGCCTTTAGACATTTTACAATTTCTTCTTTCTGGTGAGGATATTCAAATATAAATAAATATCAACTTACTGTCACTGAATAATAATGCCATTGATGCATTTTAGAATATTCAAAATGGTTCACTGTGTTGTATCGATGCAGCGAGTTTTCTATAAATGGAACACGATTTTTTTCTCTATGATATATTGTCTCCTAATAAAGACATAAATGCTCGAATCCAAGCTTTATAGATGCTTCACTTACCTGCAGTGTATAACTTATTGTAAAAGCTACAATTCAGCTAGTACAAAATATGAAAAATCAAAATATTTCAATTATAAATATCCCTTTCATGCCTATGGGGAATTTATTCCTTTATTGAACCTGGTGTAATGCTAAGATGGTCGCACAAGATTGCATCCAAGCCTTGGACAGCTGCAGCGTTAATAATGCTATCTATTGACGCTTGTTCAATATTGGTTCCACCTTGGTTATCGGTTATACAGATTCGATGAGAGATTTATACCAGAGTACTATATTCAGTGTTTATTCAATTTAGGATTTGAAGAAAAGAGTTTCAATATTTAAAATTGTATTAATATAAATCTATCTTTCTTTATTACTAATACATAACATTAACTATAAAAATCCATTTTGATTTCCGCACAGTAACATGATTTAATTTATGCACTTAGTCAACTTACCGCATGAAGTACATTATTTGAGAATATCTTTTGAGTTCCCTTCTGTACTTTAGTGGTGTTGTACTAATAAATAACAGTACTGCTGATTTGTAAATTGGTATTTTTTTAAAACAAAATTTACCCTCTTTAGTAGTTTTTAACATAGCAATTTTCTCGCATTTTATTATTATCCTTTTTCATACATCAATATAATTATTAGTTCCTTAAACGTGTATTTTGCTTTATCCTCATTGATTTCAAGCCCTAATTTCCCGTTTGTATGCATGAGCACACTGTGTTTGATTTTATATTATCTGCTTATTAATTCATTATTATAACCGGTCATTTGCATGAAACCCTGTCAATAAACCTTTCCTGGAACATTTTACCTTCCTGATCATTATAGAAATGTAGAAATTAATTGCATATTGCGGCGCATTTTATATACATCGAAAATTATATTTTAAAGGAAATTGGATGCTAATTACAAATTACTAACAATACTATTAGATACGGATATACAGTTAGCGATAGAAATGGAAGCAATTTCGGTGATATAGGCTAAAATACATTTGTAGACAGGTTTTAGTATTCAGGTTGTACGGTAACCAAAAAAAAAAAAAAAAATCTTGACGAAATAAAAGTGAGGTTGAAGTCGGAAGACGCTTGCTATTTTTCATTTCGAAATTGCTTACCTTGCGTATTCTGTTGAAAAACTTTTTTTTTAAATAATTTATTTATTGTTATTTCCAATTGTATAGATATATACAAGTAAATTTACTATAGGTGACATAGTGACATGATACAAACATGTGGAGAATCTACTCATTGATAGAACTCCAATAACATTACTAGAGGAAAAGATCTCGAGGCCATCTTCTTTTCAGGCGTCTAGGAGGATTATTAGGTAATAAAGGAACGTGAGACTGAGGAAAACGTGGAACAGGACCTTAAGGTTTTTGAAAATAAAATATTACTTAAAATATTTGGAACGGAAAAGAATGAGAACCGGAAAATTTAGAAGGCTGAACTGAAGGAACTGCATCCACTAAATATAACATTGCATGTTATATCATGGCGGCGAATAAGATGGTTGTAAGTTTATAACGGATCCCTGTAATTTTAATAAACTATACTGACAGGTAAACGTCCGAGGGTGGATCGAAATGTAGATAGGAAGATTGGGTTAATACTGATTTAGTAGAGCTGGGTTTGGAAGGGCATCATTAGACAGATTCATTGTGAGAATGATTGTTGGTATCGGCATTGAATCCTCGGATTTGCTGAGTTTGGTATTATTATGATTAGTTAAAATAAATAATTTTTTTTTTCATGTTTATCAATTTGTGTACCATAATGAATAAAAAGAATTACAAAATAATTAAAAAATAATCGACAATATAAATAATTAAATAGTACTGAAAAAAACGCATTGTAAGTCTTAAATAAAATTAAATATAAAGTTATATAAGCCAAAAGAAGTAATTAGAAAATATGATATTAATAAAATGTGGTGAACATAACCTTATAAAGTAAGTACAAAAGAGAAAATAAGAAATTAAATTTTCTTTTTTTCTTTTGCATTTTCACCTATTAATCCTAAAGGCTGCATGTTAGCGCTCCAGTCCACCGTCCAATGAGTATCGTAACATAAGTCCGTCAAGTGGTGTGGTCATAAGCCGTCTCTCGTTTTATATGGACTTCATAATACTTCAGGCCGGCTATTGGAACTAAAGGAATTACCGGACCAGAAGGTTTACGACCATAATACTTGCTGAATCATTCGACTTGACGGCGAATTGAATGTTCTTTAATATCTCGGATTATAACATTTTTTCGCTAGGATATTCGCCATTTAGGATTTATAGGCGAAAAACAAACAAAGTGTCTAGAATTTCTCCATTCGTTGCATTATCAAACTAATTACCTCCATAGTAACCGTGTTAGGACCGAAATAAAGGTGTTTCTGTTAAGTCAAGGCTTAACGAAAAAAAATTATTTAGTTTTCTTCGCTTTACGGCTTACGACATATTATTTGATCGAATTAATATACGCTTATGTACTAAATCAGTCTTAACGCAATTCTCCTACTACGTCTCGATCTACCTCCTGGACCTTTGTTTGTTTATTGTTGCTTAAAGGCGTAGAACCCTATGGTCATCAACGCATATGGCATGATAAAAGTAAAAAAAAAAAAGATAAACATAAAAAATAAAATAAAATAAAAATAAAATGAAAAATTAAAATCGAAGAGGAGTTATAATTTGGAAAGAAGGCGATGTGCTTTTAAAAAATCAAACACTAATGTAATTTTAGCTTCCACATCTGTGGGACCTTCTGATAAATTTGGAGTCAGTCCTATCCTGTTTATTGTTGGCAAATAGTGAGTACATTCTTCAAAAATATGTCTAATCGTGAGAATGGATTGACAATATTTACACGTTGGAGGTGGCAGTTATCTGATCAGGTGAGAGTGGGTGAGGAGAGGATGACCTATTCTCAAGCGGGTAAGAGCAACTTCCTCTCTGCGGCTGTTGCGGTAGGATGTTGACCATGTTTTTACTGATCGTTTTATTTCTTTTAATTTACTCGGAGAACTTTCATCCCACTTGGCCTGCCATCTTTCTAATATTTGTAATTTAAGGGGTGTTGGACGTTTACCCGTTGTTACTAAGTCCATCAACCTTACACGCCCTTCTTATTCGCAGCAATGCTGTTTAACCTTAATCATATTTACCTGTTGCAGTTCTCTCAAATTTTCCGGTTAACTCCTTTTCTTTTTCGGTTCGAATATTTTACGTAATTCTCTATTTTTAGAAATCATAAGGCACTGTCACGTATGTTAGAGGTCATGTCACATACGTAAAGAACAGTGGGAAGTACAATAGTTTTGTAAATTCTTAAATTTTTTTTTATTTTTGGACAAAATGCGGGAAATAGGCAATTTCCACGCTTTCATTTCTTCATCAATTTCGTTTTTTCTAGTTACTATAGTACTTGAATACTTATACCTATCTATCTGTTCAAAGGTATTTCCTGCTGTATCCTATGTCATAGATCAGGGATCTTGGTTCGTAACACGGATGAGATTTTCGAACAGATTATATGCATTTGTTATGTTTCGCGAATCTTGACATTCAGATTATAGAAGGATGGCTACCTTGGTAGTTTCATGGATTAATCTATTACTAGTTTAGTTTCCCCAACTTGTACCCGTTGCAGCAAACATATCCAATTAACTTCATATAGTATTCTTAAGGAAGAATAATGATGTATCAAAAATCAAATATATGTGTATTTATAATTATTAATTTGCCTTAGCATTCCAAATTAGGAATGCAAGTCTACACCTTAGCATTCCAAAGGAATAAATATTTTTACTATTCAAGGTTTTCCGTACTTATTTGTCAGAACTCCGGTTAACAATGCGATGTAGTATTGTATGGTTTGTTCGAAGAATAAAACCGAGGCGAGCAATCAGGCTAATGGTCCTATCCCGAATGTGTAAGGGAAGGGCTGACAAGTTAAGTGGAACAAGACAGATCCCGGCTATTAGATGCAAATGGAGCCTACCTGCTCCAGCTGAATAAAATAGCCATCACTCTTAGCGGACAATACCTCGCGCCTCAGCACTCTCTAATATATCCTCTCTCAGCATTTTTCACTGATCTCGTATGTTGTGACCACCTCTAATACTATAGCCAAAATAAAGCTAAGGAACCAATTTCAGCATTGTTGAAAGTTGGAGGGGCGTTCGTAGAATAGCAAACTGTACACTAGTAGAACCTAACCTTTTTCAAATGTATGCTGGAATTAAATGATATTATACTTGTAAATTACCTTGTGGTAAATAAATTAAAATACAAATAAATATCTAACTACAATTTTTTTCTAAAAAATAAATATGCTCTTATTGATCCAATAAATTGATAAAACTAAAAATCATA
>NW_027111593.1:80753-88331 GCF_000696795.3 Halyomorpha halys
TTTTATTTAATTATATTTACAACTGTACATTATAATACATTTAGTAAAATTGATCTCAGTTAAATTGGAGTGTTACAGGCGTGTAGAAAAACTACCCATTTGTTGCACTCTAACGACGTTTTACATTAGCAGGTCTGGCCATCTTATTTTCAGGCGCCTCGGAGGATTGTCAGGATGAGGAAGTAAGGTTAGAGACTAGTGGGTTTGGGTGGTTAGAGAGTTTGTAATGGAAGGATTGATATCTGGTTCAGGATAGATCGGTTACATATGGAACATTAAGTTCTTTATGTATGATTTTATTGGTGACAAAGTAAGGTACATTGAGGATTTTACGAAGGATTTTGGATTGGAATGATTGGATACGAGAGGAATTTGAAGGTTTAGTTGAACCCCAAAGCTCAACTAGGTATGTCGAAATTGACCTTACAGTCATGCAGATCAGTCTTTTGTAGTGAATTGGAAGTTTAGACCGCTTGTCCAGCAAGTGCTATATTCCTATATATATCAACGTGCAGTTTCATTTCTTTTCAGTCTTGTGTGAGGACTCCAGATGTAGGATCTGTTCGACAGGGGTAAGATCAACACTATTAAAGGAGACTGTACGGCAGTCGATAGGTTTATGACGAAGGGTAAAAGTGATTTGATGGGATTTATTTGAATCCTCTAATTACGAGACCATTCTTCGAGGGCTGTGATATGGGATGCAATCAAAGGGTTATTATTAACAGCGAGCACACATTACATTTAAGTAGTTAAAAGTTCTATTAATGAGAACAATTTCCTTGCATTTTGTTATAAAGTTTTATATAATTAAACTTCTCCAAATCCAAATTTGGTTCCATAATAAAATTTTAATAATTTTTATGTTATAAAACGGTTTGGTCACGCGTGTATGTCAAGCTAAAAGCACGTGGAATGGGATGAGGGAAAGATTTTCCAACCAGTTCCAAGGAAAGTGTATTTCGCTCTTTATAGATAGTCAATTATATTAGCAATACACAGATACTCACATAAATCTATATTAATAAGCTCCTCTCAGACATATTTTATTTTCTGCACATTTATTTACTATTATTTTTCTTTTCAAATGATATGGTAAGTACATTTGTAAGGAAAATGTTACCAGCAAAATGCTCCTTATGAATCCTTACAAATACTTTTATAATATTCGAAGTGTTTATTCGCTCTATGTTGAAGTATATTGTCTCCTTCCTCCCCGGTATATTATCTATTATGTCTCCAGATAGTACGCCGAGAATTTAATTTACATTGTTTTTCTTCTCTTCCTTTATATTAACCGCTCAAAGAATGAAACGCCACATCATACAATCTTCTATTGTATGTATCGATTTGAGCACTTGAAAAAAGAAAAAAAAAAGTTCAATCAAAAAAAGTTTTTTGTGTAGACCTATGTTACTTATGAATAATTAATTACCCAAAAAAACTCTAAATCCAAAAAAAAATATCCAATATCTATACCAATATATGATACCTTGAGTAAAACTGGTTGATTTAAAAATGCATTTTTACTGTAGCTAGCAAAACTTGAGTTTTGAGATATTAAATAATTTATGGAAAGTTCTATAAAGACACATAGGTCTGCATTTAAAGATAGCGGCATCAAATAAGAACAATATAAATTGTCTTTACAGTTTAAAAAAAGAAAATTACAGAGACTGAGGAAATGTCTTGCATTTCAAATATCCAAAATAAAGTGGCACAACTCAAAGAAATGTTTTTTTGTTAGAAGGAACCATGGGCGTACCCAGAGGGGCTGCCTTCACCCCTAGAAGTGATAAAAAATTATTAATTTAATAAAAAAAAATTTTCAAGCAAATACTAATTTTGATAACTAATAAAGCACGGCGAAAATTATAATGTTACATATTATATTATATATAATGTTATAAAATGTATTATAATATATATTATAATGTTTATAAAATTTTAGTTTCATTCTCCTTTTCCATGCTGAAATGTCACAACCTGATTGACTATGGCTTGACCTCCCTTTCGTTTTGATCCCGGGGACTTGGAAGAAACAATAACAAAAGCTTGGTTTATCATGTTATTTCAAGGCTGGATAATCTTTGGGGTTTGAGTTACTATTATGACATGCTATGTTGAAAATTTAGAGATGTGCCTCCTTTATTCTAGATGGTAGATATATATATTATATGATTGGATAAATATTAAATTAAATAATTGTACATTTCATATAAAAGTCTAGAAACATAGCTTCAAAAATCGTTTGTTTTTTGTCGTTGTTTTTTGGTCGTTATATTGAATTTTTTTCTTCAATAATCATCTATATAAAGATTTTCAAAAAATCTTTTATAGTATCAATTGCACAAAATTTCTATCCAAAAAATATTATTTTATGTGTTTAAAATAAAATAATTAATAACAAAATGGCTCTCTATGCTTCGAGATGCTGTTAACAATGACGAAAAATCAACATTTCATAAATTTCTTTTAGCTGATGTAATTAAAAATGCAACGAATTAAGATAATCATTAGAACGTGACTTCAATTAGAATGCTGATGAATATTGTTATTATGTACGTCTAATTTTTTCTGAGATACAATTATTCAAAAAATAATTTATTTTTTATTACGATAGTCAGAAAATCATAATTTTAAAAGTTTATTTTGACAAATATCTCTAATATGGTTAGCATTAGAAACGAGAGCAATTTCGGTGGTATAGATATAGGATAAAAATAAATTAGCATTGGTAGATCAATTTAAGTATTTAGCTACTATAGCACCTTGAAAAAAAAAATTATGAGAAAATAGAGGTTTAAGGTGTTGACCGAAATGCAGATGAGAGCATTGTGTTATGACTGTTTTAGTAGATTTAGGTTTGAAGACTGCACAGATATATACAGAGAACGAATAATGGTATTGGTATTGAACCTTCGGGTTTGCTTAGCCTTAAATATATTGATTTTTCATTTTCCAGAAAAGAAAAAAAAAATGATTTTTGTTATTTATTCTTTTTAACTTATAAAATATTTTTTTTAATATTATTTTTGAAAAATAAAATAAAGGTGGGTTTCGAAAAAAATGCATTGTGGTGGGTTAAGTTTTTTATAGTCTTAATAAGAAAAAAAATTCTAAAGAAAAAATTCAAATCATGTCTTTATGAAAATTAGTTTCAGAAAAAATTTATACTTTCTCGTCCATATTACAATGATTTTCAAATATTTTAAAAAAATAAGAAACTGTGGTTCTTATAATAAAAGTGATGTCGGACTTATAGAATTTTTTTTTTAGTATAAGGGATATGAAAGTCTTAGATAATTTTATTAATGACGTAATAAGAAGTATTAAACTTTTTAGGAAGGTGTATGGGTTTTAAGGATGATGGAGAAAAAAGTAAATATCTTAAACTTAATTTTTTTTTTCTCACCGTCTAGAGCAGATGAATGAATACATTTTAAATTAATTCCCACCTCCAGGTGCCATTACTCTTGGCTACGCCCTAAGAGAAAGTAAACTGTCAACTGATGGTGGCGATTTTTCGAAAATGATAAATTTATCCTAATGTGTATCTTTTTATATTTGGAAGGGACCGGCCCAATGGTTAGCCCCCGGTCCCGTGGTGTTGTTATAAAATTGATGAAGTTGGGACCAACTTTTTTACCGAGGGCCCATCCATCAAAGATTCTGAAGTTTTCAGTCGACATTGTCTTTCCGCGTATCTCCTATATAATTTGAAATGGCGGTATTTGATACTACTAATTGATGGGTATAAGAAATCAAAAATTAATTGATTAATCCTATAATTAACTAATTAACTTAATGTTGGCGCATATTATGAAAATATGCAAAGGGATGTATATAAAATAAATTAATTAAATGGATGCAAAGCAGATATTTCAAATAAAAAATTTTTACTAATTAAATAAACGGGTAATAAATTAAGGTTAGTTTCTCTTCTCCTACCGCTCAATCTTAATTCTTCAATTTTGAGGTAGTAGAAGTTTCGGAAAATTGATTGAAGATTGAAGTACTTTTATTTCTACCTAATTAAATATTTGTCGATTTAAAAAATAGGGTTCATGGACTCAATGGATATTAAAAATTAAGGATAATAATTAGAATTATTAATTTTATATAATTATATTAATAGATCATCTATAGCAATAATGTACATAGAGAAAACAGGAACGATGTTGAAACTCTGTTGCTAATATGTGCTGCCAGGAATATGTATAATTTGTCGATTATCATTATTACATATATAATATATAAGGAACGAGGTGACTCAGTGTTAATGCATTGTACCACTAACTCCAAGTACCCGGGTTCAAATCTGGCTGTGGTAGGTAATTATTAATTATGTTACTGTTGTCGTAAGTCAACCCTGTGGGTTTGGTATTCCTCCAAGAGCCACCCAGACTCATAAAGTGCGACTATTATTGGGGAAAAATCTGGTGGTTGAACGTGATCTTATTTGAACCGTTCTTCTTTAGAACTAAAAACTTGCCATTCTGCCACCTGCTATTTACGCGACTGTGTCTGCGAATTGAGAATTTTGTCGTAAGCCTTGATAGTAGTCAGTATCTGGATATTAGCAGGTTTGTTTTTTAATATAGAATGTATGATAGAGGGAGAAGTATTGATCCTTATGGTACCCCTTGCGTAATGTAGCTTCACAATATTTTACAAGCCCTACGAGATAACAAAAAATCTGTCAATGGGTAAAGATTGACAAAAAAAGTACTACCTGCGAATATTTCATATTTTGGCTAAAATAATTTAACCGCTTGTTATATTCCAAATTTACTATATATTTAAAATGAAAAATGATGTTTCAAAATAATTTCTAAAAAACAATAAATTTAAAAGATTATTTCGTGTTTTTTTAAACGAGTTCAGTATGCTTTTAATTACCTCTTATGAGATATGATATAATAAAACACTTTGTAACTCTAGTTTTAATGTAAAGGAAATTCTAAATACATTTATGATCCTAATTAACAACTAAATAGGATTGACTTAACTTTGAAAATCTAGGTAACTGAAATATTTTTTTTAACACATCCTGTGAAAGTTATATAATAAATAATAATTTTTGCTTTTATTAAAATTATTTTTTTTTTTTGCATGACAAGAGAAAAACTAAAAAAATGTCATATTAAAAAAATCTTTCGCTCCAGAAAACGTGTTGTTATTAAGCAAGGGCAGCAAAGGGAGGAAAACTTTATGAGAGTTCTTTTAAGCTGACATTTTCAAGACATAATAACAAACTGTTTATTCGGAATTTTATTTGAAGCCTAAAATATTTTCCTTGATAATTTTATAAATACTTCCGAAACTTCATTTGTAGTATAATTCGGATTTTTGTAAAGATATTTTTTAATTAGATGTATAAAATAAATAATAGATTAAAATAGATTTGAGCTGATTTTTTGGCCAAAATTTTTTCTTATAGTGGATTTCAATACAACTGTTATAAAGGAATTTTTATGTTCGTTTTCTAAACGACCAGTTGTTCACGAGACCTGCGTGACTCCCCGTTAGTTGCTGATCCAGGTCTGACAAGATACCACGGAGGAGATACTTTTTATTTCCCCGCGGGATACAACTCTTCAATCACTTGTTCTGTTGTACAACCCTCCAGGGAACGAAGTGTTACAAAGCATCCAGTGGTCAGATAACAGGCGTTGAAATTATTGCAAAATATTTGTAAGCACATGTATTTTACACAGTTTTTCAATTTCAGGCGCTTTTTAAATTCTTATCTTGAAGTTTCCTCTTCCCGTTTTAAGTAGATATTTCATAATTGATAAAGGACCATCGCTCCCTGAGGTCTTAGTGGGGCGGGTCCGGCCGAGAAGGATTGCTTTTTCTTAGTAACAATAAAATAGTCAAACTTTATATTCACGTAAATGCATATGAAATATATAATAAGCGGAATTTTTTTTAATTAATGATTTCAAACTTAAAGGAAATCTAAAAATTAGGTAGGAAGTGAAGGTTGTGTTCAAAGAAAGAAATTAAATTATATTTAAATTATTTTTTACTTGGACACACTTAAATATTAAACATATGTTAAGAAGAAGTTTTAAGATCATGAACAATTTTCAATCCGATTTCCCAACTGAATTACTCGTTTTAAGGTACTCTGGGTCCAAATAACGACGTCTTTGTGTACTATGTGTACAGCCTAACTCAAAAAAGAAAATTTTTAAGACTTAAATATTTAAATTTTTATTAAAGGTAGGCATTTGCTTGCTATAATAAAGCTTTTTTTTTTGCTAAAATCAATACCCAGTAATACCACTATTGATTTTATACATTTTTCCCATTTTATTCAAAACATTGGAATAATTTTTATCAAATTACCACATCAATACAAAATTATATTTTTTTAAAAAAAGCTTACTCTAAAGTACCCTTAATTATTTTTATTGGAATAATTGACCTCATGCTTAGTATTAAAAAACAATTAAAAAATATAAAATATGAAGGATTTTTTTAAGTGAGGTGGTAAGTATGATGCGAAGTTATTAGATAGATCATGTTTTGAGTTATTTTAGCCCCACTATTTTTTTATTGTACTGATTTAGAAATAAAGATTTATATAAACTATGAACTTATGTTTATCTGGACATACGGAGTTGAGTTTGGGGTTGCACTAAACCTTCGAATTCGTCTAGTATCCAATACTTATAATCTTAAATTCTTCGTAAATTGCTCTTTACTTTTTCCCAAATCAAATCATCCATAAAGACCTTAATGTTCTATATGTAACCAATATTGCCCAAACCAGATATCAATCCTATAAACTCCCTAATCAGGCAAACCCATTAATTTTTAACCATTCTTCCTCTACCATTCTTGAGGATCCTCCGAAGCGCCTGAAAAGAAAATGGCCTCCAGATCATCTAATGTTGAAATATTATTAGAGTGCTACCAATGGGTAGCTTCACTAAATCATACCATTGTAATGCAATATCACTTTGACTAGATGTATTTTTATATAACACAGCTGTAAATGTCAATAAATAAATAATAAACAAAAAAATAACTTTAGTTAAATTCATCAGTTAAATGAATTCGAAATCGTGAGCAGTTTTCTTGTTAAAATGATGATAGTTGATGGGAAGAAATACACGATAGCAGTTATATATCGTTCTGTAGTTGAATCGGGTTCAAATGTTAATAGGATGGATAGGGTTACACGGGGAAGCAACATTAGTAACCATTACAGAGATATGGGGTTGCATTAGAACCTCAAAGCTATCTTCGTCCTTTGACTCCTCAGTTATAAGACCCCAGCAAAGATTATCTTCCTACAAGTTTAATATTAAATGCCTGCTTCTCTATCATTTTCAGTACAGTCCCCAAAATGCTTGGATCTAACGGGTATACTACATTAAACAACGCATAATACCAAGCAGCTATTTATTTTTATTTAACAACAACAGTTTTTTCTAATTCGGCTTGGGTGGTTCACGCGAGGTTCTGGTAACAACTTCTTGTTAGAATAACTTTATTAATTATAAATATTATGTATATCTATTAATTACTTTTTTATACATATTTATATTTTCGTACCCTTCA
>NW_027111593.1:88451-106685 GCF_000696795.3 Halyomorpha halys
GAAGCCCTGCAACGTGGGGCGAAACGTTGGCTCATTAAAATAGTATATTTCTACTATTTGAGTTTTTTTTTTTACCGCACCCGGACCATATTCCTTTCATATATATTTTTAATATTTACTTTTTTTAAATTTTATATTTATTATCTGTATTTGAATGTATGCATATAGTTATATCCTTGTAGAAGATATAATTGTAAAATATAGATTTTTTTTTGTTTTTTTAGATGTTAACTGAATAGTACTTATTTGTGAAAATACAATAGATTTTTGTTCGTATATATTGCCATTTTATTTTATTTATTTATTTTTTTTAATAATTTATTTATTATTATTTACAACTATATAAAAATATATACAAGTAAATTTGCTGTAGGTGACGTAGTGACATGATACAAACATGTGGAGAATCTACCCATTGATAGAACTCCAATAACTTTTCTAGAGGATAAGATCTCGAGACCATCTTTTTTTCAGACGCCTAGGAGGATTATTAGGTAATGAAGGAGTAGCCAGGTTAGTAACAAGTGGCTTTGGTTGGTTGGGAAGTTTATCATGGAAGGATTGGTATCTGGTTCTGATCAAATCGGCGACATATGAGACATTGAGGTCCTGATGGATGACTTGATTCGTGACAAAGTAAGGAGCATTAAGGATTTTACGACGGGTTTTGGACTGTAGGGATTGGATTCGGGAGGTATTTGATAGTTTAGTTGAGCCCTAAAGCTCAACTCCGTATGTCCAGATAGGCCTCCATTTTATTTAAAAATTTTATTATTTATATTTTAATTTAATTCTATATTTAATAAAGAGGAAAAAAATGAATGATGTATTGGGTTAAGAGAGAAAATATAATTAGATATATAGACCAATTGTGGGGAAAGAAGTAAGAATAAGGAAAAAAAAGATTTGAAAATATAGAAAGAAAAAAGTAAGAACAAAAACATGTATAACTATTATCAGTAAGAAGACAGGTCACTTTCCACAGGAATCAAAAGGGTTTCATAATGGGCTTTCCGGCTTAGCATGTCAACGCGAGAATTATTAATGACATTCCAAAAGATGCACAAAATAAGAAAGGTGAATGTGCGGTGGTGTTTCTTGACGTTGTAGGTGCTTTTGACAATGTTGGCCATTGGCAACATGTTGGCCAAATTAAAAATTGACATTTTTTGAACTGACAATTCTTATAATTTATGTTAGGTTTTTATTGGTTCTTACTCACTTATAATTACAATGAAGCTGATTTAAATAACTAGTGGGAACATGCTTAATACCTATAAATTAGTTATGCCAAAAATGATTTTTATTTATTTAGCTTTACAATAATCAAGGGTCATACAGGGATGGCCCAAAAAGTAAAATAATAAACAAAATGTAAGTAAAAAATAAGAAAAAAAAAATTAAAATAGATAAGAAAAAATCATAGGGTAAAAAGAAAGGAAACTAAAATATAAGTAACTTTTTTAAAAAAAAAGAAACAAACAAATATATAAATATGAATTAAACATTTAATAAAAAAACAAAAGAACAAATATAAAAATATTAATAATGACAAGTATTTATATACAACAAATCCGCGTCTGAAATTCTGAAATTCTCATAAGCTCCTAGAATCCTATCACATTTCTTGTTACATCAAAGCGTGCGTTATATAAAAATTAATTAATTTAATTTTATTACATTGATAATTAAAAAATAAGTAATTTATAAACAATATTATATCCACAAAAATATTAAATATAAAAAAAAAAACAAGATTACATGATGGTGAAATGGATGTATTAATTCAAATAGACCTCATTATGAAAATCATTTTAGAATGAACATTAGAAAATATTTACAAATTAGAGAATAAGTATATTATAATAAGGATATAACTTAATGTTTTAAAATTAAAAAGAATCGTAAATCCTATCCCCTGCACACTTCTTCATTATCCATCCGTTCTTATCTCTCCAACAAATTATTTCAAGTAAACGTGATTTCACTTTTGAAATATTAGCTAAAAACGGGAAGAGGAGACATTAAACTAACTTAATGTTAGTTAATTAACTAACTTAATCAAGCAGTATTTAAAAAGCGCCTGAAATTGAAAAACGGCATCAAATACCTCCACTCCCAACCTTTTATTTTATTTTATTTTTTTTATTATTTTTTTTTTTTCTGACCTCCTAGAAAATTATTAAAATCAATAAATATATACAAACAAAAGGAAAAGTATATATACAGACAAATAGATATCTTGGATTGCCAGTGTGGCATTATAAGATAAGCTGCCGGGTCCGCTGAAGGCGGTGTCGTCAATGAAGGCATGAGTGTACTAGGAATAGGGAGGAGGTATTCCGGCTGGCGTACTCCCAACCTTCATAGTAGCCTTACTTATATGACTTTTTAAACAGCTAATTACAGCGAGTAGATTGGTCGATGTATATGTCACAATCTCACAAAAGAAGATTATAACAGACAAAAAAAGGCAATCATTCCCCGTCGGACCTGCCCCGCTAAGACCACCAGGGAGCAACTGACTTTATCACTTTTGAAATATTATCTTTATTTAGTTCTATTGATGGGATTCTCCATATGTTTGTATTATGTCATTTTAAATCTACTAGTCGTATATAATTTTATAAAGTTGTAGAAAACAATAAATAAATTATTTTTTTAAAAAAATAGGGTATATAATAACTTTGAAATACTGTAAAAAAATATGTGGAGATGAAAAAACAAAGTGTCGAAATATCTACGATAAAAAACCAATAAATATACGAAAAACTAATAGAAGAGTCTGTTCACACATTAATTATAAGTTTAAAAAAAATAATGTGTTATAAACATAATGTTTAGTAAATTTATAGGTCATATAATGCTGTGTGAACTTTCTATTAACTGTTTCTTTCCTTAATCTTTATCAAACCAATCACATGATAAGATAGCTTGGTGAGGTTTAATCCAATCCAAACTTCGTGATAATAAAAGATTTAGAGCTTGATATTACGTACAAACTAATCTTAAGAGTATAAAAAGGAAAGTTGCCTCTAACCCTGGGAACATTGCTGATTGGTTGTAACTTTTATATCATCCCTATTTCCCGGGCCGGAGAACATCAGGAATAAAATGTTTCTCCAAGTTCTTACTGGCTCAAGTTTATGGAGTTAAAACTTTTTAACATGATTCAAAGATAAATCAAAGCCATGCTTCCGAAGAGTTGATATATGAAACATGAAGTTAAAACCAATGTAAAACTTTATATGTCTTATTCCAGATATCTATACTTCAATTTTGTTTCTAGAAACATAGGCAGTATTAGATAGAAGTGTAGGAGTTTTTTATTTCAACGCTGTTTATGATTTCTAGAACGTTGAGTGTATCCGAAATATTTTATATTAAGCGAAATTATGAGATGATGTAAGCAAAGAATTTGACAAAAGAAGAATGACAAGACTAGAAGATCCATGTCCCACCTGACCTGGGTCTTGGATGGAATCTCATCTTGAAAGCTTGTCCGTCATGTCAGGAATCTCTGGAGCCTTAGGATATCTAACGTAATGAGTGACATTTATCAAACGCTAACAAATGGAACTGACGCGAGGCATTTCTCATAAAATAGACTAAGTGATGATTTTTCTGTGCACTATTTTTGGAGAATTTAGCATCAAGATATTAAAGTAATTCTGGCAATTATATTATATTATAATATATAAATATATTATAAACAAGTCACAAATAGCTACCTTTTACGGTGTTAAAAAATACCTCTTTTCCTAAAAAAAAAAAAAAAAAATTACAGAAGCCAATTCCAAGACAAGAAAAGAAAATTTTCATGAATTTTTTTATTTTTTTTATTTTTTATATTTATTATAATATTTATTTATTGATAAGTACTACCATCTATAACAACTTTGGGCTAAAATTAATAGCCATAAATAATTAGATTCATACCAAAATTATATAATAAATAACAATAATAATTGTATAAGCTTGAATATGTCAGGGAGTTACCGTTTATTATCTTAGCCAATGGTCTGGTTCCCGGAGACAACTCTGGAGAGCATTAATGACCTGGACCTGTTCTTAATTATTCTGGAACTAATGCAGAAAGCTGAGTTTCTGGAGAATGCAAGTGTAGTCAAACAATTTATTAGTATTAAAGAATAATTTTTTTAATCTAATTATGCCTAGTTAAGAACCATTTTAATAATGGGACCTAAGTCCGGGTAGGTCTTATCTTACTTCAGGTGAATGAGTAAACTTCCTAAATAATAATAATAATAAAATCTCTGCATATATGTACACATTAATATGAAGAAAATAAGATAAGTTAAATTTTGAACTAATATAGTAATATAGTAACTCGATAATTACTAACAACTGAAAAGTAAGACCCAAAACTGAAATTATAAATTTCCACTAATCACTAAAAAATCATACGGAATAATGAAGAGCTGAAACAGAGTGGGATTATAAGTTACAAATGGTAACGATGATTTTTTTTTTTTTACAACAAGGCTTATTTTAGAGAGATTTTTTCGTAGTTACTTTTTTTTTTGCGTTGAATCTGACTCTTCACCATTAAACTATGCTTTGGCTTACCTCTTACTTTTTTATATTCTAAACTATAAATTTTATTGGTGAAAATTAACAAATTAAATAAATATTGGTCTATATATCTGTTACAGATAACAAAGAGCTATATAAGCTGGCAGATTGCCATACCAGACGATAAATGTTTATGCATAAGTTAAGGACCGACCTTAACACCAATTCGAATTTAAATTAATTGAATAGTGCCAAAATAAATGTACAATACAGAATTTAAATTTATTCTATAGATCGCGAATCGGATAGATAACAGATTTAAGACGTGCTATACAATGTAATGATGGGATGTGGTTATCTAACAGCCATGTTCCATCTCCCACAAATCGCGGCAATTAGAGACCAAACTGGAAGTAGTTTGATGCAGTAATAATCGTATTATGATTCATTTAACTAAAATATTTGTTGTATTTCTCATAGATCACAGAAAAAATTAAAATGACACAATGATTTTACCCCCAAAACGTGCAATTAACAACTCGTGTTAACAGAACTTCTTTTTGATAGTTCAGATTTTTGTCAAAGTTTCGCTGGTTTGATGAAAAAATAACTAGAAAAGAAAAACTATAAAATGAAGAAAAGATACAACTATACGAAATTTCGGTCTATAATAATAACAATAAAAACCAGAAGGTTCAATTTTTATACTAACAATCATCCCTTACATTCCTCCTTTCATCTTCAGAATGCACTAGTCCGGCTTTAATGCCAACCTCCCACCAACAATGGAATATATGATCTTGCTTAGATTATAATTATATGGTTTTTATTCACATTGGATTGGATTTTTTTTTTTTTTATAAAATAAATGTACTTGACATTCTTATAAGATAATATAAGAGAATTATTATGATTTAGAATTAACAAAACTACTTTTCTTCCTACATGATAAGCTACTTGCAGTTCTGAACATAAAGCATTGCGCCGTTTTCATAGTTAGCTACATTTTTATGTTGCTCGATTCAACTTATATCGTGGCCTTAGGTTGAGGTAGGAACAGCGCGTTAAGGTTTTTGAATATAAATTAGTGCATAAAATATTCGGATTTAAGATGGTTTTGATGATCACAACGCCGGATGCGTGATCTACCATTCGGATGGTCGTGTAAGATTGTAGGTTTTAGTAAAGAACGTATCCCTAAAAAGTTAATAAAAACTGATCTTAAGGGCAAACTTCCGAGGGATATACCGAAGCGTAAATTGTCCCTTAAAAACGTCCCTTGTCAAGCTGAACCTGTTGACTTATGGTTGCATATATCAGCATTACAGACTTAGAATTCTCATTGGGACCCCATAAATGACTATTTTATAAGAAGGGTTGGGACCCGTGGGACGACTTGGGAGTCGTTATACCTTTTGTCTTTTGTCTTCATTTTTGGAGTAACACCTTTACCCAACCCTGGGTAAAATATACTATTTTTAGGGAAACCTGACAAAGGACACACCCTCTTTCTAGACAAGCCTTTTCCCTCCCTCTTAGATATTTATTTCTAATTGCGTCAATTTGATTGGCGGCGTCCGCTGGATATGTGTATGTGGATCTTTATTAAATTTATAAAATTATTATGCACTATAAATTATTGTCACTTGAATGGTTCCTCTGTCGTTAACGATTAACGTTTAAACAAATAAATAAAAACAAAAAAATCGGTAAGAGATAATAGCAGTCTCAGCGTCCCAAAGGCTATTTAATAATTCATAATTTTTACATTCCTTTGATGATTTATGTTTCTTTAATGCCCCAAATCAGAGCTCTTTTTTTTTTTTTTTTACTCAACACAAATACTCAACTTCAACTCTTTGTAATTACTGTCTTTATTTATTCATAAAGCATTTGGCTTGGCTGAGTACCTCGACTTCTTAATGTCCTTTTAATGTACCCTAACCACTTTGTATAACTGTCCTTTAGTGAAAACAGAAAAAAGAAGTCAAATGGTTGGCTATCCTAAAGATTGCAAACTTTAAAAGAATTTAATGAGGTAGGAAATAGCTAGCAATGGAGGGAGAAGAGAATATTCATTCTTGGCTTAATGTTTCATCAGCTTCGCTAATGGAATAATTGAATTTTTAATTCCTTTTTATAAAGACTTAGTATACAGATGAATATAAACATTAATTTAAACCTTATGGTAATTGGGCTTAAGTAGAAATAATCATTCTACATCTATAACTCTAATCATTGCTTATAAATCGCATTAGTCCATTATTAAGAAAATTGCGTATTTCAGACGAATAGTAACGACATTAATGGAAATCTCTTTATATTAACAAAGCTACAATACAATGTTATGTCAATTAGAACTAGATATTGATTATTAATTTTATTTGTTGTTTTATTGATTTTATCCAATTAAAAGCGAGGTTAAAGGCGGGAAATACTTGTTATTATTCAATTTCGACATTGCTTAGTTCCTGGCTTCGGTCGATAAAATTAAAAGATATAATTGACAAAACTATCCTTCCTACTGCCCTTTACGAACGCGAGACGAGGCCTATAACATTAAGGATAGGATAGCGCCTCATGGTTTTGAAAATAAAGTATTGCGCCGTTTTCCAATTATAGCAACTTTTTGAATGTTGTTTCACATGACTGATATTTTTACTTATGTCCTCTCTTATTAAATAAGTGTTTTAAAAGTGGCGAGGATTCCCTTCTGTTCAGTCCTCAGGCCTCAGGTTTAAGGTATTAAGGGGAATAAGAGGGGGGTTACTCTAATTGGATTAATGATCCAAGGATTTAAACTTCTCAGTGCCATAGATGGTAAAAAGCAGGGCAACTGCCATATCAAGGGGTCTAATCCCCAGTAAGTTGGAGCCTGAAGACCAGGGACCTCTGGCCGGCTTTCACTCAACTACCATCCACCCAGGATTGAAGATGTCAGGCTAGATGAAAGGGATAGAGAGTGGCACTGGGAGAACCTAGCATGAAGCCAGGACCATCTCAGCACCAGGAACATAGGTGACCCATCCCATATGGGACTCAGAAGTAAGAAATCATTACTTGATGATAATCATCATTGATTATCTCATGTTTCTTATAACTACAACATCTCATCAACCCATTCATCGCAGCACAATCACTTCCAATTATTAAATTATTAAATTCAGCTTAACTAACAATATTATATATACTTTTCGGCCTCCCCCCTCCACCAGTTATTTTGTTCTTCTTTTAACATAATCGCAAATCTCAATATTACTTTTTGTTGTAACTAAAAGCCCTTCTGATTTGGAGTACACACAATTCCCTGACCCATATCTAATTCCTTCAGAATTTGAAACTGAAGGAAGTTCCGGTCAAAACACCTTATATTATTATTGTGTTACGATCACCTCTCGTGAGATTGTGAAGTAGTCCATCGACCAATGTACTCGCTTTAATTTTCTGTTTTAAATGTAAGATAAGTAAGCATACCCTTGAGTGGAGAGGTTTTTCATTCGTGCTGTGAACGTTCCGATTTTATATCATATTAGAAACATTTATTTAACACGGAACTTAAAAGTGGCTACAATTGAAAATCTTAGATTTAACTAATACCGTGGACCTTTCAAGTTTTTTTTCTTGAAAATCACAAACATTAAAATAGCTTAAACACGACGCAACTAATCTACACGAAATCTAAAAGGAGCTTAGTCACCCTAAACTTCAAAATCTGTCACAAATCAGAAATTTGTAAACAAATTGAAACTGGAGATATAAAATAAAACCTATGATAAATTTTTCTTTATTTGAAACTACTTTTTCTTCCATATAAAGAGATAAAATCTAAAAGATAGCCATTGATATGGCTTGGAAGAATGGGGATTCAGCTTCCCAACAGTGGTAGTTACGGATAACACTGTAAGATTATGAGTGTTTCGTAAACGTGACACATCGGCAGAAAAAAATATCCTTTAAGTCCTTAAAAGAATTAAACTTTTTTACACACTTAAACTCATTTGTTTCAATCAATGATCGTTTATTCTCATTCTTCCAAAAAACAACGACAAATCAATTAGTATATAATAACCTTTGAATAAATACATAGTTAAGGCGGCATGTGGTATAAGAAAAAAATACAAAAATCAGTAAAATATAGTTTTTCTTGGTTCTTAGAGCGTATTCCTAAGAACCCTCGGACGTGTGTCTAACATCTTTCGATTTAACATCACGAAAAAGGTTTAATTGAAATCGGTGGTCCTACGTTCGTAGCCTCTTATTTATAGCAAACGTATTTCCGAAAATTTAGTATAAAATCCAACGGGTAATCGTCTGACAAGTAAACCAAAACGTACGTGCTAGGATTGCGTCAAGACTCATCCTGTAAATGGTGATATCGATATCGATTCTGAGAATGAAAATTATTTTATTTTTTGCACGATTACAAAACGTATTGAAAATCATTGTGTTGATAAGTATTATGATCATGAACTATGAAAAATATTGGTATTGAGTACATATTCAACAAGTACAGTTTTAATAATTTTGCTGCTCAATATATTCAAGTATGTTAGGCCAACCAGCTCCTTTTCTATAACTTTTGCATGAAGATACACCCAGGGCCGAGGCAAGGACCTTGCTTGGTCCCTTGGCGAGTTTGGACAATCTGCACTTTTGGTGCATTTGAAGAATCTGCGCCTTTTGATGAGTTTGAATAATCTGCGCCCTCCAATACCGGGGGGTTTAAACAATTATTTTAAATATTTGTAAAATAGCTTATTACTTTAATTTAAAAATACTGTTATAGTTAATGTAATGCTAAACCTCAATTTGAATATGAGTAATTCAGAAAATTAAAATGGTTTTATAGATAAATGTGTGCCCTCAGTGTACCTGCGCCCTGGGCGTGGCAAATCTCGCCATCGCCTTTATAAGGCCCTGGATGCACCTATCATACATGTACTGAAGGAATCCAATAACAAATTATTGGACAATAACTTGGAATAGATTGGACATATATTTTGCCAATTTATCTTTGTAGGAAAGAGAGCTAAAGATTCGGATCTAGATCTTTCAAAGAATATGTAAGACCAGTTTGAGGTTGGCCGATTTCCAGAGCACAGTGGCCCTGCGCCTCTGACCCTTGTCAACAATACGAGTCGACCTCAGCAGCTAGGTCTTGTTCCGCCTAATTTAACAACTTTCTCCTCTTCTGGATGGAATTATGGACTGCACATTAAACTTGAATCAGCAAGAGCGTTCTTTAAAGTCGAACAGATTGTGTAATATTCTTTGAGTCCTACCTACCTTTTACACGGGAGTAGCAAATCTTGGTTCATATTCATAAATATATTCCATATATATATATAATACATCCAAGGCTGAATGTAAATATTGTATGTGAGTACGAATTTATTTATTTTATTTCTACTTGAATTTAAAAATATTAATAATAAAATAAATAAAATACACCTATTTTAGTAGTAGTAGAGGCTCCGTGTGTGTAGGGCGCTGCAGATTAGAATCCAGCTAAGGCAGATTACTATTTACTCTGTTATTGTAGCCGTGAGTGAATCCTGTAGATTCGGAGAGCCCTCCGTGGCCTCCCAGCCTCTATAAAGTCGGTACTTTTAATTGATGAAACATCTAGCGGTTGATCATGAAAAAAATCACCTGCTTGCACAATTCTTGTTCAAGAAACGGTACTTCCTTACGAAGTATTTGCATCCCTGGGTATTCATGGGTTGAAGCGGTACCATTTTATTTTCATAATATCTGTGAATCCAATAATTTAAACCTCTGAGATTGCTCTTCGTCTTTGGGGGAGTTTGGACTTACGTATACCATTTTGTAGCAAAAAAATATTCAGATTTGTAACTCCATTGGGAACAATTTGTAACTGCAGTTTTTTTTTATTATTAAACATATTTTATTGAAATAACAAAATTTACCTCGCTCAACAAGACCTATGATTATTAAGGCTTTACGTATTAAATCATTCCATATTTACTTAAATAAGATAAAATAAAATAGGATAGTTGTACTGATAAAATAATATACGAACATTTCAAATTTTCAAAAATAACGAAAGAGATAAATAATAGCTAAACTAGTAACTGAAGTGAGGCTTATTAAAATAAAACAATCAAATCAAAAACCAAATAAATCAACTAGAACGCAACCATGCCTATATCCAATGCTAATGCAAACATTAGTGTTCGTTTTTCTTCTTCAATTTTTAACCCAATTTAAATGAATTTAACTTAAATTTTATCTCAAGGGAAAATTTTCATTCAGTTAGAAAAAAGAAAGTTGGCCTTTTTCACAGTTATTTTAAATCTTTTATTTATAGCGGCTCTTTCCTCTGAAGATTAGGCTTAAATTCCATTAGCTATTCATTTCTAGGTAATTATGACGAATTATAGAAAGTGTTACATTACATACTTATATGTTTTCCTCCACTTTTTGATGTTTTTTTGAAAAACATATGAATAAACCAATAGAGAATATTGACAACAAGAGAGCAATAAAGAAATATTGACTGATATCTCATTTCATTCTTCAGTACATTCAAAATGAACAGTGATAAAACATTTAATATTTTTTACTTAATTAAATAATTTTACATTTATTATTATAACTTAAAGGAAATGCTACACAATAGATTCAGGGCCGAATTACTACAGAGGCGAAAAGCTATTAAGGTATGTAGAATCCAGATCGATTCAAACAAATTAACGAATAACCAGAATGGAAGGGACAAGGATAGAATAAGCCAAGATAATGGGATGAAATGCCTTTCTGCCTTTTGTAATACAATCCTAAAAACCTCGGGAGACATCTTCATGAAGATTGGGAGGAGGGAGTTATTTCCTAAATAAAATGGGGCCTTTGTTCGTATTCCTTAAGAATTTTTTTTTTCCTTTGGGTGGATTTCTGTATGAAACGGATTTTAGTATCATTACTGTTTATTATAACGTATCTTTAAGTTCGGGTCTGGCTACACATCGGCTCCACATTGTCCTCGTATGTGAGTTGTTTTATCTAGTCCAATTTGATTGAAAATAGGCATAAGAGAATATAGTGAGGCAAGGAAGTCATCTGTCGAATTTTGTGTGAATCGGGCATGGATTTTGAAGGTTAGTGAGAAGAGGAGTAAAGACACCAAGCCTCCCACTTTGGTGCTAGCTGGCTGTGGCGGTCAAAGTCAATGGCCACTGAAGATAGCAGACATCGAAAAGCATTTTAGAAGCCTCTTTGAAAAAGAGAATCTCCGTAAACGTGCGGATTACGATAAATGCGCCCCGATGCCAAATTTGACGTCCATTGATGTTCAGATGGTGGAGAAGGTGACTAAGTCGACATCATGGACTCATCGCTGGTTCGCACAATAAAATACTTCTTAATTAATAACATTTTATCACAATAAAATAAAAGTATATTGCGGAGATCATACTGAAGGTGTGGTATGTACCAGAATCTTTACGCCAGAGGTCGACAATATTGATCTTCAAGGAAAAAGGAGACTCAAAAAGTCTTTCCTCCTGAAGGCCAATAACACTATATTCAATTGTGAGCCAAATCATTGATTGATTGATCAATTGTGCCGCGAGCTGCGTGATCAGGATTTCTCTAAATTCGGTTATGTTACCTAAGTTACTAAGATTATGTGGTCATCACAGGTTTCGCGGATGATCACGCTTTCACGGTGCGTGACGGGGGCTCTGCGAAAAGAATTATAAATATTGTCCAGAGGCTGCTCGCAGAGATTGATTTGGTAATAAATCCACATAAAAGTGTGGATGTCATAATAGACAAATGAGAGCTGCGGGTGACAAAGCTTTCCCTTGAGAATACAGTGATCATTCAAACGGCAAAGGTCGACGGCACCATCAAATATTTGGGATGTACATTCTCGGGAGAGCTAATAGCTGGAGAACAGTTTGTGACGAAGCTGAATAATAATTTAGATAAATTAGTAAGATCATGTTTGCTAAAGCCCGGACAAAAGATAATTGTTCCCGGGCCTTACGTACCCCCTCCAGACTGCGCCTCTTACGAAGATATGTCCTGCGATTTTGGAAGGTATTGATACCAATATCCGCAGGAGTTTCAAGGTCATCACTGGGCTCCCTGCACACACCTAGTCGGCTATGTTATGTACACCCTGAAAATATCGAGGACTGAGTCTGATCCGCTCCCAATGGAGGCTCCTCTGCAGCATTGGTCCATTGCCCAGCAACTGTTAAATGTTCCGGATGCCCTATTCCAGTCTATATTTAAGTACGAATCTGAAATTGCGGCATGTGCCGATTGACTGGGTGTGGATCAGGGTTACCGAAGTGTGATAGCTCTATTGCAGTCGCTGTAGCAACCTAATGGACTCCTGATTGGGTAGCATGGCTGAATGAATCATTTCACTCTAGATGAAGATACTTCCTTTCTTTTAAAATTTTAATTTTGGTATTCGTATTATAATTATTCATTTTGATGGAAAGACAATGAGTAATTTATCCATCTTAAATTAATAGAAATGTAAATATCACTATTAAATCTAGCTATTTGAAAACATTTTATGCTTATAAAAATTTATTGAGCCCACAGCTTGATTATCCTCTTACAATATGCCCGGATTAAGCTGGGTTCAAATAGTTAATTTGGGGTTTTAAATATTGTGTTGATAGAGGATGAAAATTTATAAAATAGAAATTGAATTTTTCTGAAAATGGAAGAAACAACGTATATATGAAATAATAGTTGAAACAGTGAGAGAGGAAGAAAAGAGAAATGTGAACATGCTTGATATGGAATATGATTGATAAAATACAGGAATAACTAAAGCAATATTTAATATAAAAATACACTATATAGAAACTATAAAATATAGGAAGCTACAGAAAAATGATAAAATGCTTGATAGAACAAAAAGAAAAAAACATAAAAGAAAATGTAAGAATAAAATAAATGAAAATTAAAAAGCTACTGGTTGTTGACAGATTTTTTACTAATAAAATTAAGCTACAGAGCTCTGGTTAAAAAGAAACAAAAACATTAATAAATAAGAAGGGTAGATACTATTACAATATTTTACAAGGCAATTAAATATTAGTTCAAGTTGATTCCTATTATTATTATAATGTGGGTTAAGAAACAGAAAGATATTATGATACTTACATTGGTGAAAATGTATAGTAGGTGAACTTGGTAAAATTAATGGTGTAGATAGAAGTGAAACTGATTGAACATAGGTAGACCGACTATGAGATAGATGAAAATTAGCGAAGAGCAAAAGTAAATAATTGTCTCTGATAAAATAGAGAAAAATTAAAAAAAGAATTTAAAAACAGTAAACATAATGTTTACAACTAATATAATTAATAGTGATTCAAAACACCATTATCAACCACAAAATGTTAGCATTCTAACTCTCACTTTTTTTTAATCCTCCAGCCTAGCCATTTCTAGCATATGGAGTGCAGTAATTGCTCTCAACTATCAAATATGGCGTGCCGGATGCCACGCCTACGGCAGGAGTAGACCCCGCCTTCTGGCGTTACTCACCCTGGCAGCGTAACCCCTCCATTATAATCTTTCCTCCAAGATAATAAGTAATGGTTATTACATTGACGATAGTCCAATCTCTCAAGGATTTCATAACAATAAAAATATTTTGAGGTAATCTTCCATCCCTACCCTGCTCCTTAAATCCCATGGTATAAGGCAGGCTTCTGTTAGCTTTAAAACATTTATTTGTAGTGAGTAGAGTAGTATTAAGAATAAAAAATTACTTATACAGTCTGGTTTTGCAGACCTGGGGTATGTGGCAGTTTTGCTAATTAATGAGAAGGATATGATGATACTGATTTCAATTAATTAGGAATGAGTTCACACTGTGCTTTAAAACATTTAATTCTGGAGTGTGTAGGAGAGAAAAAATAAATTAATTTAGAGGAATGAATAATTTTTCACACTGGCTCCATTTAATTCGTTTATAGAGTATTAGGAATTCTATAGCATTCATTTGTGGAAACGATTGATTTTCGAGGCAAATTGATGATCATGATTTTAGATTTGTGTTTCGATAAGCCAAATGCAATCACTAAACATTCAATTTCACCACAATCTAAAATAAAAAAAAGTTAGGTAACAACTTTATTTATTTTATACCTTTTATCCACTACTTTATTCTTTATATCATCCGAACCACAATTCGGGCTCTTCTGCTCACCAAGTTTAACAACTAAAAATATTTACAATCAATAGTTTTAAATTAACGTCTAGTTACAATCAAAAAATTTAACAATACATTTATTTACAAATCATTCTATATTGCACTATATATAAATTCACTTTACTAATTTATATCCATTTAGACATATTTTTTTAAAATTATTTATTTAATGTAATTTACAACTGTACAAAATAATACAATAGGTAAATATGTAGTATGTTTCATACACACTTGAAAATCTTGGGAAGGAACCACCCATTGGTGGTACTTCAAACATTAATTTAAATTAGAAGGTGCCGTGGCCATCTTCTTTTCAGACGCCTCGGAGGATTATCAGGGATTGTTAAGGATGAAAGATTAAGAATTAATGGGTTAGGATGGTTAAGGAGTTTGGAATAAAAAGACGCATATCTGTTTTGGGTCAAATCTGCAACGAATGGGATGTAAGGGCTCTATGAATGAGTTTATTTGTGACGTAATAAGGAGCATCAAGGATTTTACGTAGGAATTTGGATTGTAACGATTGGATGCGGGAAGAATTTGATGGTTTGGTGGAGCCCCAGAGCTCAATTCCATATGTCCAAATTGGTCTGATTATTGTAGTGTATACTAATTTTTTGTAGTGAATGGGAAGTTTAGAGCGTTTGTCAAGTAAGTGTTGTAGCAATCGGAATCTACGAGCAGTTTCTTGTCGTTTCAGTTTTGTGTGTGGATTCCAAGTAAGTCTCTTGTCAAGATGGAGTCCTAAGTATCGAATCTGTTCAACAGGCATTAGTGGTGTATTTAGAAAGGATACTGTTGGACAGGAGGGCACAGGTTTACGACGGAGAGTAAAGGTGATCTGGTGGGATTTGTCAGGATTTATTTTGATTCTCCAGTTTTACACCATTCTTCAATAGATGTTATGTGTGGCTGTAGTGTTTGTGATGCATTAGTTGGGTCGTTGTTTACAGAAAGTATACATGTGTCATCAGCGTATGTTGTTAGGACTGTGTTAGGGTGGGTTGGGACGTCAGCTGTATAAACCGTATAAAGAATGGGACCTAAGATACTACTTTGAGGAACACCGACGGACTGAGAAAAAGAGAGCTGAGTAGGCTAGGTTATGATTTACTTTAAAGGTTCTATCAGTGAGGAAGGAGCGGATTATAAGGAAATATGTTGGGGGTAGGAATTTAGACATTAAAAATGTTTTTGATATCTAGGTAGAGAGATGTTAGATAGCTCTGTAAATTTCAAATACGAAAACTCTGAAGAACTTAACGATATAAATATATGATCCTACGGTTTGTACAATATTATGTATGTATATAGAAACTATATTAATACAAATTATGTATATAAGAAAAACTTTCTAAAATTGTTTTATTTTTATTTTTTAAATAGGTCCATTGAAATCCATGAATAAATGTAATATAGTAATGTTTTGCCCAACAGAATGGTAAAAATATACTTAAATTTTAAAATATGTTTAATAAAATTAATTGTAAAGAAACATTCGAAATATAAATAAAACAATTAAATCTATTATAACCGTCACTCTGTTTATAAGATAAAGCACAGAAACAGAATTTAGATAAATTTTCCTGGAGAAAAATAATTTTTAAATCTTATCATATCTTTTTAGTTGTTGAGCTTTTATCATTTATAGATTTTGATACTAAATAATTCCAGATAGAGCAATATTCAAATTACACTTTATCTCTACACCTTAGTCATTAATTTTCGCTCGACACTGTTCTAATTTAGGAAAAGTTTGATGTCTAATAAGTTTTCCTAATGAAAGTGGAATACCTCAACTAGTTCTTCAACATTGTTAGGGAAGTTTCACCGAAACTCAATCATCTAGTAGTAAGAAGTTTACATCTATTGCGTTCTATCCAGATAAATAAGTATCAAACAAGTAAAATTGTAGACCTTTCGAAACAAGAAAAATATATATATACACGTGTGGCCAAGTTTCATTCCTTTTGACAAGACGCCTCATGTCTGAAACCACTCAACATCCGGACCGCTCCATGTCAGGTGCATTCGTGGGTGAAGGGTCTCGAGGACAATGCCAGGTGACAGGCAAACTTAAATATAGCGGAAGTGTCAACTCCACCGTATTCCAGAAAATCGGGCCTTTTGTCGCACATCTTTTATAAAGGACTGTTTAGGAAATTCGAGCGATCTTAATTCGAGTCAATAAGTGAATAATTAAATGAGATGAAGTCAATTACCAATTAAAGGTGTAGTTACTTATCAATTACTGTTATGTGAAATTGCAGAAATACAGTGATTTAATACAAGTAATTTAACAGCGGATTACTTTTATATCACTGTTATAAATGCTAGTACAATATAGAAGAAGAGTTAAGTATATATAAGCTACATATTGTATTTTACTTTATAACTCATAATACTTTTAGCATCATTTCAATAATTCTTTATAGCAATTGATTACTAATAGCAATCTAACTCTAAGAAACATGCTGGAACTCAACACTTCCACGGAATTGTAAAAATAGCAAAGATCATAGAACCAGTGTGATTTACCATTAGAAACCCTTTATGTATTTTTTTTTCATTGCGACTGTCTTTCTGTAACCTATCTGGACGCCAGTCCTCTTTTTGATATTGTTATTCAGGACTTTAAACATTTTATTTGCTTTAAATGTACAATAAACTCTTTTTAAAAAAGTCTTTGCAATTTTCACTACTATTACTTATGCATGCATATAAAAGTGTCATAATTTTAAAACTAGATATAACCTCCTCAATCTTTATATCATCAATGTCATGCTTTTATAGTAGCTCTAAATTTCTCGAAAAAAAAAGTTTTTATTTTATTTTGTTTCGAACATTTCGAAAGATAGCACCATAAATTGGGTATGAAAGTAATACTCTGTAGATCGTATAAAATATAATAGAAATACCTCAACGTAACACTAGTGTCCGATTAAATTTATGAAATACTTAATAATAATTTATTTATTTTTGGGGCAACACCCCGTACAAATAGAGTTAGCCTGTTAGATATATAAAATAAATAGTCAATTGTATTAATTTTACAAAACTTGTGAATTAAAGATCGTTTAAATAAACTAATAACAAACAATATACAAAAGCTGGCCTATCTACATTCGTTAGAATAAAACAATACAACAAAAACTTCACTTCATATTTAATAATATTAAAAAAACAAAAACTATACCTCCTATTGAGACGGTAGGTATCCAGCTCTAAGCAAAATGTTCCGTGTTACATAAATGTTTAAGATCCAATCCTAAAGGTACAGACAGAAATTCATACATCTGATTTTGGTTAATATTGTTTAGTAGCGGATTCAATATGTTGTCTGAGCTGGTGCAATATTAAAAAATTGGAACTCTTTAATTTAATTAATTGCTCCTAGCAACGCAGCTCATAGTTACAGATTTTCTTTTTAAATATTTCTAATGACCCTTCCTCCTAAAGCATTTCATCCTTCAGAAATATCCAACATC
>NW_027111593.1:106795-110976 GCF_000696795.3 Halyomorpha halys
TCGAAAATCCGTTCTATTCCTCACCTACATCTACAATGCTGTACTCAGATCCACTTACTTTCCTGATCCATGGAAATTATCCATATTCAAAATGATTCCTAAACCTCAAAAGCCGCCTGAATACCCATCCTCCTACAGTCCTATCGCTTTGTTACCTATCATGGGCAAAATCCTTGAGAAACTCATCTTTAGACGCCTGTACCCTGTCCTTGATTCCAACCACATAATCCCAGATCACCAGTTTGGTTTCCGAACATCCCACTCCACTATCCAGCAATGCCATCGTGTGGTTAATGTTGTCTCGTCTTCATTGGAGCGCGGAATGCTCGGTACTCTTTCTTAATGTACTGCTCAGGAGTCTTTCTTGATGTAGAACAGGCTTTTGATCGAGTCTGGCACCCAGGACTGCTATACAAGATCCGTAAATTCCTACCCCCTACATACTTCCTCATTATCCGTTCTTATCTCTCCGACAGATTATTTCAAGTAAATTACAACGGCGCTTATTCATCCCTATTCCGTCAGTCTGCTGGTGTACCTCAGGGTAGTATCCTTGGTCCTATTCTTTATACAGTTTTCACAGCTGACATTCCAACCCATCCTAACACAATCATCACCACGTATGCCGATGACACATGTCTATTGTCAGTGAACAATGATCCTTACATTGTATCCCAAACCCTCCAATCCCACATCACCACCCTTGAAGAATGGTGCCAAAACTGGAGGATTAAAATAAATTCCAATAAATCCCACCAAATCACATTTACCCTTCGACGTAAACCCATGACCTCTTCCCCTTCAATATCCTTTAATAATACCCCACTTATTCCTGTCGAACAGATCCGTTACTTAGGACTACATCTCGACAAACGACTGAAATGGAATCCTCATACAAGACTAAAAAGACAAGAAACTGCTCGTAGATTCCGACTATTGCAACATTTACTAGACAAACGGTCTAAATTGCCAATCCATTACAAAAGACTGATCTACATGACTATTATAAGGCCTATCTGGACATACGGAGTTGAGCGTTGGGGCTCCACTAAACCATCAAATTCCTCCAGAATCCAATCCTTACAGTCCAAAATCCTTCGTAAAATCCTTAATGCTCCTTACTTTGTCACAAATCAAGTCATCCATCAGGACCTCAATATTCCATATGTTGCCGATTTGGCCAGAACCAGATACCGTTCCTTCCATAATAAACTTCTCAACCACCCAAATACACTTGTTTCTAACCTAGCTTCTCCTTCATTACCTAATAATCCTCCTAGGTGTCTGAAAAGAAGATGGCCTCGGGATCTTCTTCACTAGAAATGTTATTGGAGTTCTATCAGTGGGTAGATTCTCCACATGTTTTTATCATGTTACTATGTCTCCTACAGCAAATTTACTTGTTGTATATATGTGTATACAGTTGTAAATATCAATAAATGAATTATTTAAAAAAAAAAAAATATTTCTAAAAATATTCATCCGGTAAGGAATATTTATTTTGCTTTTATTGATATTTATATTATCCTAATTTTGTTATCAGTTCGAAAGTTTCGAATGTAGAATATAGAAATATAGCAAATTCTCATTATAATTATAATTAGCAGTAGTTATAATTATGATTAACACTAGTATATCATAGGATATATACGTCTACTGTGTATACATATTCATATTCTTGTATTATGTATTTGTTTTGTTTTTTGAGATAGTAAAATTAATAGAAGGGTGAGAAAAAATATCATAAGATGATAAGTTATGTATTTAGGGAAAAATATATGGCCGAAATAGATTAAGTATTTTACGCACTGTAATTCATTGTCAATTTGTGACTTACACTACTTCTCCACCTCCTCAGACAGGTCCTTTATGCCACTCCGACAAACGAATGCTTCGGTGGAATAAACATTTTAATTTCAAAATGCTATACAACTTGTTTAATATTATTCAGCAAGATTTATTTATTGTAAGGTTTGTCTTAACAAATAACATTTCTCTGAGTTGAATCTAGTGCCCTCGTTCCACCTAGATATTGAGAAGGCGAAGGCTAGAGCTGAGAGCTGACCCCCGGCTGTGTACAGAGCGGAGTGCACTCTCAACGGACCGGTGGGAGTTCTGCCTCCTTCATTGTTTCTTGTAATTCCTCAGGCAACAGTTCAATACAGTAATTCAAACGATGGATAATGTTTATAATTAGTTTATATATCGATTATTTCATTCTCCACAATGTTTGAATTTAAACACCGTCTGCGTATAAATTTAAATTTAAATTATAGAAGTAAGATAGTCGGAGTAAGGTAAAAAAACAACTCAAATATTAATTAAACTATATATTGTGAGCCAACGTTTCACCCCACTTTGGAGGAATTCATCAGGGCTAAAAACAAGATAAAAACTTTATATAAAAATGTCCACATATTTTAAATCATTTTCGGCCATATCTTAGTTTACTTTTATTTCAAATTATTTATTATCTTGCTATGTTACACTCTTTTAGTTGTTTGTATCTTTTTTGGCTCTAAAAAAGCCTTGCAAAGTGTGGCGAAACTTTGGCCTTCAATAATTAGTTTAATTAATATTGGAATTTTCTTTACCGACCTGGGACCATCTTCCTATTTTAAGTTACACACATCTATATTTCGAAAATTTAAATTAACTCTTAATGCTTATCGATCATCAATTATCAGCAATAAAATTGATTCAGTTTTTTCAGCAGATTCATTGATTCGAAGTCAAGAGAATCCTTGTTTTAATAAAACATCTATTCGAAAAATTTAAATCATAAATCAACTAATAATATCGATTTAATTATATCTTAAACGAGAAATGAAGAATGATTTTACAGAACAAAATTTAACTCTGTCTGAAGGAACTATTGATTAGAAGTTGTACTCGGGGAACAACAGAGGAAAAACTATTCACTCATATCAAATAATCGCATTAAAAAAAATATATTTTGCTCTTTTTAATACATAGGATAGAGGGGGACATACGTTTGTCTATGTGGAAAACACTACAAAATAAAATAAAATTATACAAGGACTTAGAGATTTAAAAAACGAATAAAAAAACTTGATGGTAGGAAAAAGATTTAACTAAGCTAGTGGGATTCTTTCTCTTGCTTCTACCTCGAATTAGTGTGGCAACGCTTTTACTTAAATAAAGCGAGTTACATCACTAATTTTAAACACTGTATAATATTTCTTACTTAGAACCATTATATCTCTTTCTTTCATAATTCAAAGCTCTTTATGATTACCTTCGTAGTTATCATTTGAGGAAAGTGTATTAACATGTTTATTTAAATTAATTTAAGTTTATTTATTTAAATGTCTATGAGATAGAATTTATTTTAAATTAATTCAACATTAAAAACTAGGCTGAATAAGCCTTAATCTTTGCTTTTAAGATAATGGAATTTCATAACATTTAGGAAAAAAAAACTGAGCTCTCTCTGACCACTGTTTTTTATCATATTTTTTTGGAAAATTGAAAATATCCCCCCGAGAGTTGAAAATGTTCTTAACTCTTGGTTTTTATGAGGAAAATCGTAAACACATATTCGTTAAACGGGATCAGTCATGTAAAATGAATGATAAGTATGTTTCAATTTTAAGTCTCAGCTCATTTGAGTAAACACTTTATGGTTCTCTTAAAAATAAGAGATAACCAAATGATTGAAAATTGGTATTTGAGATATTTTAATTATTACATTTTCATTAAATTCTAATAAAATAAATAAATTTAACAATTTTTAAATGTTGAAGAATTTTTTTTTAAATAAATTTTTTGTAATGGAATAAACATTTCATGATTGGACAATTTTTGTAATACTTTCTTCATGCACTCAAACTCAACTTGCTTTTTATATTAGTCCTTTTTATTAAAATTTATTAATTACAGTTTGAATATATATTTTTTCTCCACTTCTTCTCTTAAATGATTCTATTTATCATTTAAAAAAGTATATAGCATTTTAACGTCAACCATCGATAATAAAAATTTTCTTTTGGCTGAAACTAAAGCTAATTAACTTCAAATTTGATTACTTCAGTTTCAAATTATTCATTCAATCAATGCATTCTATGTGACTATTATCGTTAAAGGAAAAAATATTCATTTGAAATGAAAATATCTAATTTTTTTTAGAGTTAGATTAAATTTTGAATACAATTAAATTA
>NW_027111593.1:111071-115331 GCF_000696795.3 Halyomorpha halys
ATAATTTAATTGTATTCAAGAGAATTAATACAATCTACCAAAGAAATATGTAATTAAATGAAAATACTATCATAATTGATATAGATAAAAGTACGAATCTATGTCGAAAATACAATTAAATAAAACTGATCAAATAATAAAATAAATAACTAATGTACAAGACAACAAAAATTAAATTTAAGTAGAAATAAAATAAATACACTTTCCCACCTATACACAATACTTACATTCTACCTAAGGAATCCCAAGCCAAGCCTAGCCGACCCCGTAGGATGAAAAAGCAAGGCTCCAAGAGATCCCAGTGCTTCTCTGTCAGCTGCGTAACTCCAGTGGAGTGGGAACGAGAAGAGTTGTTATTTAAAATAATTTGCGGCAGAAAGTTCATTTTTGCCTCAGATTATAGAAATCTTCGATGTGCATAGTTTTGAAGTTACTTGCATTATTGACATTTTAAATAAAGTGTGATAATAATGCTTATCATATGTATCATAATAGTCTAGTTTCAACAGAAGTAACCTTTATACATCACTAATAAAGATTTTGATTATTATTTTATGTGTTGAATTAAAATTCACTTGTTCAGATATATCCCGAAAATAATTGTTACCTGAACTGTAGTATATCTAATCTCACAAGATAATTACATTTTTAAGATTTGATCAGAAACATAATTATATTTTTTAAAGAACTGCTCATTGTTTGAAGGTTAATCGAAAAAAACTAGTATTGTGCTTTGGTTGTTTAATTTAATCAGGAATCACCAAGAAAGAGATTTTAAAGATGCATTAAATTTCCTTCTTAAAGACGAGGAGATGAAGGAAAACTTGTTTCGTATATCAGAATTTTAAATGAGTACAAGCTAGGCCATAACCGAAATTCATAATTATTATTCTGAAGGTGTAATGGAGGATTTATAGTTGTGTATGGTGAGGATTAGAGGAAATCTAATTAAAACTTTCGAGTGGCTGGAGGAACAAGGAGCCAAAATTGTTGCTAAGAGATAAATCACTGGATTTTCCTTTTGGCGATGTTATGAAGATAACGAGTTGGGCTGGAAACGTAGGCTTAATACATTTTTTAATGACTGATAATAATATTAAAACTATTAATGTATTTTAAGAGAAAACCAATAGTAGCAATATAACCATTTCATCAGTAGCAAACAATTTTTATTTCAATTTTATTTCTTCCATTCAGAGGAAACTATTTTATTCATACTAGATCAAACAGTAATGGACGTGCGTCCTAGGGTTCTGCACCATAGGAGCTAAAAAAACATTTATTTGATTTCAGTAATTTTTGGTTTATGACTTTTAATCCACTTTTTTATGGATTGAGAAAAAAAAATTAAAACTACTTTAAAGTTTGTGGTTTATTGCTTTGATCTTCGCTAGATTAAAGATAATTACTAGATAAAACATTAAATAAAGATTGTAAAAATTTTCGGAACTGCTCAACTAAACTATGTATTAACTTTCCATATGCTTTTCTTAAATCAATATAATAATTACATTATTCTATAGTTAACACATTATTTGAAATATGACAGTAAAACCTTTTTGTTTAAACAAGTTTGTATTGTCGTCATGTGAATGTTTCTAGGCCTCGTATTGAGTTAAATGTAGGCCCATGAGAAACGGGCATAGAATCACATCGTTTTGTTTTGACTTCTTGGAGAAAGTTCTACACTTTGTCTTGTCCCTCTTCACTTCCAGAAGTTCCTAAGGTTTGAAACCACTCCCTCATTCATCTTCTCAGTTAACTCTTAAACCTTTTGCATCATTTGGTGGAATAATCCGCAAAGAAAAACAGTCCATTATCACCGAGAGTGGAATAATCCGCACACAATTGTGTTTTTTTTTAGTATATCAGCAATTGTTAAAGAGTCTGAAACGATAAACAAATAATAATCAAGTTTGGGTAAAATATTATTTGTTTTGCTGTAATTTGGAAAAAAAATATTGGTTACTATAATGAATTACAGTTCGGATTCGGATTCAAGCATATAAATGCAAATATTCCATAAACATACACGTGCCATAGATCTAACTGATAGTAGCAAAGATGACCAGCCCGACAATATTGAAACGGGGGAATTCTCATGGAAAAAAAGGAAATTGTATGCCAACATCAAATGATTATACTGCAGAAAGTTGTGTAACCATCACCTGCAAAGGAATGTTGTCGAGTTATTTCTTAATGTAAAATTAATGCAAAAAATAATCCTTTATATTGCGCTCGGCATTTTAATGATTTTAGTCCAAAAACCGACTCTACAAAGCTTTGGAGTACGGATAAAAGTATACGTAGCTTAGGTGGCTATGGGTAGGTATTACAATCTGATATTTGCGGGCGGTACCAGTTCGAATCCCCGGGCCTGTGGCGTTGACTTTTCTCGTTAAGTGGCGGTCTCACAAAATGAAAAACGTGGCCCCTCCCCCTACTATGGTTATAGTAGGTTGACCAGTATAGGACGTCAATGGGAGTCTTGGGCAAAAAAAAAAAATTAAATTATACAGACGCCATATTATAGAAACGTTATAGCCCGCAACACATTCCTTTTCATTGCCAAAAATTTACGTTTTGATGAAATTTGTTGGATTAAATGTATTTTTCTTAAAATAAATGCAAAAACAAATGTTGAATTAAATACATTTTTGTTAAAATACGAGGAATATACAATAAATAATTTGAATAATCCTGTAACACTATTTAGTGAGAACAAACCATAAAAGCCTTTTTAGCTGCCCATGTCGGATTTTTGAATGAAATCCCATTTAAATTGATGATGTAAAAGGGTTAAATAAATCTTGAGGGAATCATCTAGTCTAGTTGAATTTGAAAATAAAAGTTTAATGGCTTTATCTTTCCCTGAAAATATAAGTGTGTTATTAGAATTTTGTTCCTAAGTAGGAATAAATTTTAATTGTACACTTAGTTGATCACAAGTAATGAGAGATGAGGAAAAATCAAATATAATCATCTAGTCAACACTCAATCGATTCAGGCACTATTTGGACTAAAAACCACACTTTAAATCTCTTTAGTGTACACAAAACAAATAGAAATCAAGCACATCCCACATCAACAGCACAATGATGACTAACAGAATGGAGAAAGAATTTCTCTCGTCACTACTCCATTATACATTCAAACATGAGATGTTTCTTTTTAGTGCGGAGCGGGATGAGGGTTTTACATTTCCCTAATACAAAAATCCATAATATAATGTTAAACACTAGCAAATGGGTTTTATTATGTAAAAAAGTATAATATATTTACCAACATAGCCATAACCAAGTCTTATGCATTGTAATAAGCGAATAATAAGTAACAAAATATGTTTTTTTTTTATTTAATACCATGAGGCCTGATGGGCCTTACACGGTTAATGTAAGAGATACATTTAAAAAAAATAATTGGGGGAAGCGGGTATAGTCTCATGAAAAGATACTATACCCCCAATCATTTTTAAAAAAAAAATGTACCTCTTACATTAACCATGTAAGGCCCACCAGTACCCTGTTTCATAATAAAGTATAAACTAATACTATTAGTCTTGTAGATTTAACTTACTTCAATTACACTGACTTGTACAATAGTAACTTGTACTTTACTTTTTAATTTCTGTAAATATCACTAATCGTCATCCCTATTATGAAAATAAAGTATTACTGTAATTACCACGCTGGTTCTATACCAGTATTATGAACTAATACTACTAGCTTTTATTATGAGCCCTGGCCGATCTGGTATTACAAAGAATTAACAGGAGAATTTAGAAGATTACAAAACGCTGAATTAAGGGACCTACACCCGGTAAATATAATTCAAGCTATAACATTGCGGCGTATAAGATGGGCATGTAAGGTTGTAGGGCTTAGTAACGAGTGGATCCCTAATGTTAATAAACACTGAACCAACGGGTAAACGGCCGAGGGATATTCCGAAACATAGATGAAAGGATTGCGTTAAAACTGATTTAGTAGAATTGGGTTTGGAGGGCCATCACTGGAAGGATGCATGCAGAGAGCGTTTAGTGGTATTGGCATAGAACCTTCGGGTTCGTCAGACCTTCATTATTATTATAGTCTCATCCAAAAGAAATCCCCCACTATATACAACGTTAAAAAAAATAAATATATTAAAAAAATAATTCTTAATAAAAGATAATAGTAAAGTTAATAACAAAAACAATGACATTTAATATATGATATAATCTTATTTATTAATGTGTTATTAAAATTGAATTGGATTAAG
>NW_027111593.1:115496-117719 GCF_000696795.3 Halyomorpha halys
TATAATAAATTTATATATGATATAAATAATCTGTTTCCCTAAGTAAATGAGATAAATAAAAGAAAAAAGTGTTGCATACGTGTTTTATTGCATCTATTATTTACGTGGTTAGGTGTTACTGCCCACTACTGGGCTAAGGAGCTTGTTTTACAACAATATACTGTTGCAGCCATGTACAAGAGGTCTGCCTGATAGTACCCGGTTGTAGAGCACCTGTTTGAAGTAGTTGCTTTGCATCACAACTATCAACATGTAGCCTATAGGACAACCATAGAGGAATGCTACAGTACACACACGAGTTCACCTGTGTTATCTTTGCTGTTTTTTACCACTAAGTGTTGTCTTGTTTCTGTCTGCATACATTTGGTTGCAATGCCAAAATGGTGTTTCCAAAAGTTTCTAATAGAATGTAGTTTCTATTCAGTATTACATTAGTAAAGAAGACGTCATTTTCGCTTAATCCAAACGATTTATTTGTTTTTTCTATATTAAATAAAATGAAAAATAGTTTATTGTATAGGTTTCTGTAGAACAATTAAAAGATTGCGTAATATATTGGCCAAAAGGAATGTGGCCACACTTGATTACAACATATGTCATAATTTCATATTAATAATGTTTAGGTACGAAAGAAACGAATAAATAAATAAATACTTTTTTTTCTCACCCTTCTATTAACTTCATTATCTCAAAGAAAACCTATACAATAAATATTAACATAAACATCTTTGCCTGAAGGGCATTTTAAGGTAGGTTGTGGGATCTGCGTTGTGCAGTGTGCAAGGAAGCACTGTGGCTCTTATTCGCTCGTTGTCATGATTTTCTTAATCAATAAATACAAAAAAAAAGGTTATTACAGTGGTTCAAAAGGTAATTTTTCGTGGAAACTGGGATAGTTGGGAACAGACTATACGCTAAAGGTTTGATAATAGAGAAACAGGAATACGGAATATCTTCATATTATAGATCCACGATTTGTAAAATACCTCATAAAAACCATGTTTTGGTTAATATGTTCTGTAATTACCACTAACTATTAATCCATCGTTAAATAAATAAAAAAAACTTTTAATTAAGCATTGTAAGGGATGCTTTGGTATTAATGCTAAAGCAAAATTGATATAACTGTTGGAAAGCACGTGAAATCTGCTTAAAGAAAAATTTCTCCAAGAAAAAGAACGTATTTTTTATGTTGTTACAATGATTGACATTAAAGCCTTGGTGTTAGTTAATCAAGTCCTAAACAGAATCATTTATTTGAGAATATTTATGAATCGCTCAGAAGCCAATGCGATTAAGTCCTTTTTTGGATATTTTCTGTTTTTTGTAATTTTTGATGAAATAATCTTACATTTTTCTAAGTTTTTCAGGGCAGACATTCCTATCTACAAAATTAGCAATGCGGACTTAAAAACCTTTCATGAGAAATACACATGCCAAGTAATGCCAAATGAAAGCACTTTAAGAAAAAATTATTTGAAAATTATATACGAGGAGACTTTAACGGATATTCAGAAAGTAATTTCGGATGGCCCGATTTGGATTTCTGTGGACGCGACTACGGATATAAATGGCGTTATATCGCAAAAACATAATCGTTGGCATACTTAGTGTTGAGGCACCTTTAAAATCCTATTTGCTGAATTGTGAAATCCTCGAAAAATGTAACCTTAAAACGATTGTAAGATTTTTCAACCAATCTATGACTGTCCATTATGGGCATAAAGCTGGTAATGCCCTTGAAGTTCTTTATTCTAAGATAGTTCATTTGACCTGTCTGGCACACGCATTTCATGTCCAAATGTAGACAAGCTTGTGTCCTTAGTAAAGGTCTTATAATATTCTAAGTTATTAAAGGATTTACTCGTTGCTTCCTTTTTTCTAGACCTTTTTTTAAAGCTTCTGAATATATTTTATAATAATTTCAGAATCCATTGCAAATAAGTCCAGCTTTTATCGGTATTTTTTTTCCCCTTAAACTTTGAGATAAAAATTAAATTATTTTTTTAATATTTATTGATAACACTTAGTAACTGTAACTGTTAATTTTACTATTTAGAATTGTTCGGACAAACGACTGACATGGAATCCTCATACAAGACTAAAAAGACAAGAAACTGCTCGTAGATTCCGACTATTGCAACAGTTACTAGACAAACGGTCTAAATTGCCAATCCATTACAAAAGACTGATCTACATGACTATTATAAGGCCTATCTGGAC
>NW_027111593.1:117964-133174 GCF_000696795.3 Halyomorpha halys
TAAAAAAAAGAATTGTTCGAGTCTTATGAGAAATATCTAAACTTTGGGTTATACACAAAAATATTACATTGAAGTGTTTGTGAAAATAATTGCATTATTAAAAACATTAAATAAATAGTCTTGAAGTTATAATATAATCAGATTAATGTTCAAGACAGAATCGAATTATAAAAACTGAGTTAAGTTTACTAAAATTGGTTCAGATTGAAGATATAAAAGCTGAATCAATTGACCCAGTGACGCTGATTGTGCAGTTAAAGAAGCTTATGCAAAAAAATAATCAGTATATTTATATTCGTAGCGGCCGCGCGAGGGCGAACCGTTTCAGCGTTGGAATAAATCCACAAGGTTTCTTCTACACTGCTATGTACTAGTTGCAGATTTATTTGGGATGCCAGGATAATCGCTGAAGGCAATTATCCAAAAATAAGTTATTTAATTGATTATAAATTGAGTCCTAAAAACTATTATTATAATTGGATTCCTTCCCAAAGGCTGTTTGTGTGTTTACCAGTTTACCAATTTAATACCTTTATATTTATAAAATGTTCTTACCATTGATTATATAGGATAATAAAGAGTGATATGTTGGGTTATATAATAGTATATAAACTACATAAAGAAACTAAGTATTTATTTACAATTTGTTATGATTCAAATGATTCAGATAAAGGTTGCCATAAAATATAAATTATTACATGATTACTTATTAGTTAATTTATACTTATAGCTGCTGATGCCGTGGGATGTAGTGCCGTAGGTGTCTTCTGTTTCATAAGGGATGTCCAAGACTGGTGGCCCTTCTCACGACTTCATCTGGTGTCTCAGTCAGCATCCTGACTGTGGTGGTGCTTCCCCGTCCAAGCCTTCCTGTTGAGTGTCCTGTTCTTCTCTTGTAAAATCCCTCCTGTCTTTTCCTCCCACTTCCCTTTTGGGGCGTTACCTTATTTTTAAATCTCTTCTCTAATTGGTTATCGATGTCCGAATACTCCCGAGGCAGGCGTCCCCCTCCTCAGGGCCGAGGATGTGTAACAAAAAGTTTGACTTGTCCAGGAAGGGCCTGCAACTGGTTAATTTGATTCTGGTCCCTCGTCACAAGCTATCATTTTTGTTAGAACACTTAAAGGTTAGCCAATCTAATTTTCTCAGGGGCCTCTGGTAATGTGACAAACTTAATAGAGATGTTTTCATATCCGGGGACTCAGTAAGAGACTCCTACCCTAACCAGGTATCGGGGACAGATAGCAAAAAACCTTAATAAACGACATATTGTTGAAATAATGGCTAATTCCTCGATACATAGCAACACAAAACCTCTGGAAGATGCTATTACCAACAGGGAAAAATTAACAAGTAGACTAACAGTCAATAAGCTTAATATACGATGGACAAAGCTAGAAAGGTCAATCCCCAGCAGCGTTAATTTCATATATAATTTTGACGAGGGTTCTACCTTTCATGTAATTGATAACAAAAATATGTAGGCCAAAAATAGAAAAAATTAACTCAACCAATATTATATCATACTGGTAGAACAATTTCAAAAGAAACAAAAAAAGATCGTGAGTTTATTGAAGTGTGTACCTCCAATTAAACCTGACTTTAACTGGACATTAAGAACACCCACGTGGAGATCAAAATTTACATTGTATTATTTTTTAAGTTGCCAAAAGATGTGACCTAAATTTTTTAAGATACTGTCATTGTTCTAATAAATACTTACGTTTTTATTTACCGTTCCTCTAAATATCTTGTTTTTTTGTCGAGCTTAAACTTAGGAAAAAGGCTTTATACACTTTTCTGATCAAATTAATAAACCAAGAATTTTAAAACATTAAGTTTCAAAATTTTTGTTTTCTGAACGACTCATATATAACTATTGTTCTTTTATTTATGAGATGACATACTAAATGTCGATCAGACAAACAGATATTTTGCTGCCGCAGCTTATCTTGTGGATTTAGCCTCAGCCAATTCCTATTTCTCCTGATTGCACATCTCGTAATTGTACTTGCTAATTGTGAACTGTCCACTCTTGTACGGGCAAGGGAATACCTAATGTTCCCCGAGGCAACGCTATTTGTATGATAGATCGTCCGCCTGAGATCTGGGGCAACTGGAGGCAGGACTAAGTTAGCAAACATCCTCTCTCTGCTATTACCCCGCATCTGCGTTAAATTAGCAATTAGTACGACAACCTGTTTGCATAATTATACAATATTCCGAATTTATATTTTTATTTAAGCTATATTAAATATCGATACAATCCCATATATATAGAACTATTTCCAGCCCAGAGTCCTATTTGATGTATAGAGCTAACATAAAAAAGCTAAGATCATTAAGTCAGATAAGAGTTTTAAATCCCGAATTAATTAAACTTTACATGATTTTCTACACCAAAGCCAAGGAAACCGACACTTTCAGTAACCATTTCATTTCTAACAGCCTGTTCCACATCCTTCTTCAACTGTAAAAAGCTAATAGAAGACAGACACAAATATTTACGGGCATTTCTCTCTGCAGCCAGTGTTGTAAACAAAATACAAGACATACTTCGAATCGATAACATAGAAAAACTTTACTAGATGTACTGTTCATAATGTCATCATGCAATTAACAGGATTCTTTAAGCTTTGGTGGTCCACAAACCAATCAGGTGTTATGATTAGGAATAATTATTGGTCAGTTCAATTAATGTTTTTTTTTCTTATGGTTGTTTTTGAATTTTTCATTTTTTTTATTATGGTTTCATTGATAATGTAGGTATTCATTAATTAAATTATAAAATGTAATGAAGTATTATTATTTACAGTTATGACAAAATAGACTCGTGTGGTTGAAAGAAAATTATTTATATATGTATGATTTGTACAAATACAAAATGTAAATCTCTAATAAATAAATCTGATCTATATTAAATATCGAGCAATATTTAAAAAGTGGCTGCAATTGAAAAAACGTCGTGAAACATTTATTGGGAGTATGTTACATATCCTACAAATGTAACAATCTCAACAGAGGCATAAAAACACAAAAAATATTAGAAGGCAATCGGTCCCAGGTCCACCAAGAATTCCCCTAGAATTTTCCCATTAAGAGTAATAACATCATTAGTTTATCAGTCAATACAAGAAATGTATTATGTATACTTGTATATAGTGTGTCTTCTCCCACTGATTGCCCTTTGGCATTATAAGGTATTGAAATGGGACCAGTTAAGGTACACTGCAGCCTATAGCTAACGTCTTGGAATTAATGGAACGTGAAGGGGGCGTTCCACTGGTAACCTAGAATTCCCATTTAGCAATAATCTTATATCACTTTTGAAATAATAACTTAAAACGGTGAGAGGAGAATAAGATAGTTAAATAGAGCAATATTTAAAAAGTGGCAAGAATTGGAAACCGGCATGAAAACATTAAGGTATTATAAGTAATATATAAGCACATATATAAGTGCTAAGATAGAAACATATATTTTCTTAAAGGGGGGAGAAAAGACTAATCGAGCAATATTTAAGAAGTTAAAAGGATACTTGACAACAACAACATTGAAAATTGTAACAACCCACCACTCCCGCCCTCCGCGTTAGCCTTACTTATCTCAATTTTGAAACACACACTTATATCGATGTATGAAATGTCATAATCTCACAGGAGATCATAGTACAAAACATATTAAAAGACAATCCCCCAAAATTGAGGTATTCGATATTTCGTGAGCAGCGATTGATTCTTGGTTATCGATTGGAAGGAAAAGAGCAATCTCAGAATTTATAAGCTTCTGATTGAGCATATAGAAAAGGGCCGATCTAAAGAGGTCTTGCATGCTCATGATTTTGAAGAGCTTGGGTCGAGGACGAAAATATTGTACGATTTTGGCTTCATAGTTGATATAATTTATAAGGTGAATGTGACTCGTGAGCTATGTGCCTAACAGTGAGATCGCTTCTGCAGTATCGATAGGTGCATCTTCTTGTAGGTTGACCGAGGGTAAGTCGAGCATGGCCTATCCTGAGACGTGTTAGAACCACCTCTTCTCTTCAAAACATCTTCAAGTTTATTGCTGGACTTTTCTTAACATTTCTCTTGTTTTGAACTATTCGTCTTCGACATGACATTTTTGCTAGTTGACGACACCACAACTTGACCTGCCTCTATAGATAGTGTAGCCTCTAAATCAGCCTCATTCCCGAAGATCCCGCAGTGTCATGGTAGCCATAAAACAAGACCCTACAACCTGAGTTGTTTAATGTTTTCAAATACTCCTCCGTCACCTCTATTATAAAAGGGTTTAATGGATCTTGTAAAGATTTAAGGATAAATTCAAAGTCAGAACAGATGACCGAGCGGAGACAGTTCTGAAGGATATTGCAATCTACAAAATGTAAATTCTGAATTTCCCCCAAACGTTTTTTTTCAAGATTTGTAACGCCACCGATTCAATTTAGGCCGAAACGTTGGTATAAATACGAATAATTTTCACTTATTTGTATTTATTTCTAGTCCATTGATCGCACTTGCGTCTTTCTTTCCTTCACATTGAATCTGCGGACAACTATCAACGTACCACAATAAAAATTAGTTAAATAATACAATCATTATATCAAATTTCGGAAAAATTATGATGAAATTGGAATCATGGCGAACTCTTTTACCTGAATGGCGGATTGCAGGTAATAAGAATGAACAATTAATTCAATTAAAGTTTATTTTGTTTTTGTAACTGTCCAACTCATTTACAATCAAGCTTATATACATATGGTAGTGCATAATTAAAGCGACCGCGACTAATACCAATTTCCCCTGACCTCTAACCCAGAAACTTTGTTCAAGATGGTGGAAGTTGAACTTGGCCACTGCTAACTTTCTCGAGGCAATCTTAAAGCCAAGCCAGATAAGAATCTCATTTAGTTTCCAAAGAGACTAAGAGCGATTCAATTGTGTAACTATCTTGCAACTCTAAAGACGAGAGTTAAGTTAGTTAAAACTATAATTCATTACGAGTATGATACACAAGAATGTAATAAAAATATTTTTCTTATTTCGATTTTATTTTAAAAACAATAATTGAAAACTTAAGATAATTAAGCAAAAGAAACTTTTACGTTTTTCAAGCTAAAGAATGCAGTGGTAAAAACTCAGCTATTTAACACCAATTCTTGACTACTTTGATGAAAAATATGTATAATTACTAGTCGAAATTTATTATAATTAGGTGGAATAAAAAATGATGGTTGTTCTAAACTTTTTTTTCGGAACTTCATATCTACCGAACTATCCACTACACTTGAAAACCTAGTAGAACATCATGAAAAGTAGCTAATGAAAAATTTGCTAAAACATGAGCCCAAATAGAACTGTGTACATTGAATAGTTTCCCAGATACAGTTTTAGATAACATTTCATAACGAAAAATCATTAGTTAGTAAGTTTTAAAAATCTCTAGCTTAGAAATCATGCGACATACAGATGTCTATTAGCACTGAAATTAAAGCTAGTTTAATGTGCTATAAATTAGTTTATGAAATTATCTTCGTAGTAGTAGAAGTTTTCATGTTATTTGATAAGATAAGTACACAAAATGTTGATTTTTAGTTCTCCGGAAAAAATTTTTGATTTATGAAAAAATATATCTCAGGAAGCATTAGAAGTACAAATGTCTTCCAGCACTCACATTAAAGGTAGTGATATGTACAATAAAGTAGTTTGTAATGTTATATTCGTAGGAGTAGTAGTTTTTACAGTATTTGGCAAAATAAATTCACAATAAGTTAATTAAATGTCATCTTTTAGCACATTTACTCCACTTTTAGTGATGTTACATTAGTTTTATTTTGTTGGTAGTTTTAAAGATATAGAGTTACGGATGAAAAATTAATTTTTTAACGTTTTAAAACAGCCGCCAATTTTTCCTACATCCCTAACTATACTTTACAGACTCATCAATTTTGACTAGTAATTATACACATTTTTCATTTAATTATTAAAAAATTGGGATGAAATAACCGCTCTACTCTTCTACTCTTAGGCCTTTGAACGATTTTCAACTTACTTTGAGTTGAATTTATTTTCGATTAGTTTTAAAACATCATCTAACGATAATCAGACCAATTTGGACATACGGAATTGAGTTCTGGAGCTCAACCAAACCATGAAATTCCTCCCGCATCCGTTCCTTACAATCCAAAATCCTACTAGCAATCCTTGATGCTACTTATTACGTTACAAATAAGCTCATCCGCAAAGACCTTAACATCTCATTCGTTGCAGATTTGACCCAAAACAGATATGCGTTTTTTCATTCCAAACTCCTTACTCATCCTAACCCATTAATTCTTAATCTCTCATCTTTAACAATCCCTGATAATCCTCTGATGCGTTTGCAAAGAAGATGGCCACGGGACCTTCTAATTTAAATTAAAGCTTGAAGTACCGCCAATGGGTGGTTCTTTCCCAATATTTTCAAGTGTATATGAAACAGACAACATATTTACTTATTGTATTTATTATTTGTACAGTTGTAAATCACATTAAATAAATTTTAAAAAAATATCATATTTATTATTTACAATAAAAATACTTCCCTTTTGTATATTTCCATTTATAAGTTTAGAACTACTGTTCCTTTGTCATCGTGTTTTCACGGTTGTTATGCCAATATTCAAAAATTCTTTCTTTGTCCCCTGTAATTTTTTCTACGACTTTATATGTTATATATTATAAATATATTTAAATTTATCCATTTTTATCACTACTAACAATAAGAGATGATCAGTTATTTTAGATAAACAAAATTAAATATACTCTAGAGGATATTATTTGGAAAAGTTGGCATATAAGTCTTGCAGGGCTATTTCAATGAGGGTATGAACTGGCTGATATTAATTCCATTTAATTGCGCGTCGATGTAATAAGTTAAATAAAATAAGTTCAAACTGTTTTCGAGAAAATATTTAAAAAAAGAAGCTTAAGATCTATGATGTTAATTGGTACTTAAGGTAAAGTGATTTTAGCTTAAAAATAAAAAAATAAAAAAGAAGAAAAAAAGACTGCCAAATTGTATTTGTGTTGAAACCGAGAACCTATAATAGTCCATTTCCGTCGAAAATTTTCTACGATCGAAATAAATATCCTCTTATTATTTATTTAACATTATGAACATAAAAATTTCTAACGATTTTAAAAACGGGCTCTTAAATCGAAATTTTCATTGTATTGTGGTATCTCCTCAAAATCATATTTTTATCAAACATGTGTAATCTATATTCCCTTCATTAGCTATTCCAGTGATGAAAGGAGAAGGAACACTTGCAAGGGATCTTCCATCATCTTCTTCTGAATCTGAAATGAGTTGGATAGATTCTTTTCCAAGACTTCATGCAAATGGTGCCCAATCTGATGGTGTTTTTTCCGAGTTTTCGACATATTTATTTGAAAATATCATAGTATATTTTGTCTTGATCTTTCTGTGAAACTGATAACAAAGGAAAACAACTTAGTTACTACGGTTGGGAAAGAATTATGAATCTACGAATCTTTAGATTGTTTGTTCCTGAACGTTACAGTTTTGTTACTGATAATAATAAAAACTTATTGCCCAAAGTTCCATGTCGAAACCTGTCTTTATACATAAGTATATCTATGCATGTTTAACCCTAAATCTACAAAACAAAATAAGACAAATAAAAACATAAAAATATATAACATAATATAATACAAGATTAAGCTAACTTAAAATTTTCTCCGAAAACACTATTTTGAAATTCTATTTTCATGATGGTAACTTGGGTGAAACATAATGGAAGAGTGTTGGTTTGTCATATCATATTATTTACCTTATATGTTGTGATTGATTTTATATCATCTTTCCATAAGGTGCCATTTGTTTGGTCTACATCGGAAATATTAAAACTGATATATAGAACATAGAGCGGAAAAAAAAGAATGACACTCGTTTTTTTTAGCTATAATAAAACCTGTTTAACTGAGCATAAGATTGGTGAGATTTACTACAGGTTGATGTGATTGTTAATTAATAAAAATAATAATAATAAAGCAGAACCTATTGATGTCTGAATATTTTTTTTCGAATTCAAGATTTCAAAGGACTGTAAATATTTTAATCCTATTTAATACTTACCAATACTTAATAATCCCTTTAATTGTTTAATTTCATTCGAATTCTTAAAAAAAAAAAACCTCAGTTTAGTGTTTTGTTTCAAAGAAAAAAGTATGACAGTGACCTACGAACTTCTCGTAATTTTAAGGGATTACTGGAAAAGAAATTTCACAGCCGCTGAAGCAACACGTGACATTATTAAATATGAAGGAGGGGAAGGTATCTGTCGGATTTAAGCAATCCGATTTTTACCAGTGTTTTTTGATTTTATATAAAGTCGGGGTCGGGGGTCTCATTTACTGATGCCCCCCTTGCTGCGGACACCGGAAGGCCTCGAAGACGCTGCGACTGCAATGGCCCCCCAGCCTATGCACTATGCAAGCTAGGACCTGGTCTACCCTTACCGTCACACCAGAGGCCTAGACACGCTGGCCAGCCACTGAAGAGGAAGGACGTCTTTTCAGATACCAGACGAGGATACATGATTTCACCATATTCGCCAACCGCTGAACCTCCACCGGAAAGCGGTTAGAAGACGTCACTGCGGCGGCGAAGACGTCACACAGCAGATAAGCCATATTATATATGCCATGAGACCCCAAATTTGTGCCTCTTTTATATTATCGTGGATAAAGAGTGCTGAACTAACTCACTAACCAGTTTGCCCCTCCAGGGAATTAACTTTATAAATAGAAAGAAATACATGCATGTTATTATCGCCAGAAAAGTCTCACAATTTTTAGTCCCCCTTTTTCCACACTAATAGCATTTTAATTATAATCGTAAAATTACACTCGGGACACCTGCAGTATAGCACGAGCAGGTCCCGATGTAAACAGTATCCATGACCAGCGCACAGCCCGGCTCGGGCGACCATTAACGGGTATTAATGAGGTTCTGCAAAAAGCTGTTAAGTCAAATCCGTCCACAAGTACTCGCGAATTTGCCAGGGATTGTGGTGTGTCGAAAGATACTGTCAGTCGTCATCTACTCTCCATGGGAAAGGTGAAAAAGAGCAGTAGACTGGTCCCTCACGAACATACTCCTCAGTAATCAGATAAGAAGAAATTTGGGAAAAAAAAGTTTAAAGAAATTCATGGGTTCGATCTCCTACCTCATCCACCATATAGTTCTCATCCCACACCATCCGATTACTACTTGTTTCATCTATGGCCCATTTCCTTCAAGGGAAAAAAATTGATAATTTTACAGAAGTTGAAATTACGGTACAAGAGTTCTTTGGCAGCCATCCCAAAGATATAAGGTATCACCGTACAAGTTATCCACGGTCGAGCAATTAGCTAGCAGATGGCTAATGACGGTAGATAACAATGGACTATACTTTGAGTATTAATTGTATTTTATATCGAAGAAATAATAGTACAAATATTTGGTTGAAAAACATTTTTTTTTTTGTATACACCCCATTATTATAAGCTCCAATGTGGGAGAAAAACTGAGGAAATATCAGGAATTGTGTTGATAGAGTTGAAGGAAGTATATCATTTGGAAGGCGTAACCACTACTCCAATCATAATATCTACCAATGGTCTCACAGTGGCAGGCACCAATGGTTTGGGGTGCCTACTGATGTGGCAAAAGATACTCAATTGTCGATTCTTTCAGACACAGCACGTAAAGTGCAAACATTTTAAAATATTTTTAAAAAAACCATAAATAAACAAAAATATGAAAGTGGTTAGACTTCTGGTCCCTCAAATACTCCACCGGCAATAGCGATAAACAGATGACCATAATATTATTAAAGGCTCAGTGAACAGGAAGGTTTGTTGTTGATACCATCGATCGTTTTCTACGATACATACAACTGTCTACAGACACACCACCAAACCCAAATCTATTAAATCGACCAGTCTTAATGCAAACCTCCCACCTACGTTTCAGCTTACCCGTCGTATCAGTGTTTATTAACTTTTTAGAGATCCATTCGTCACTAATCCCAATTACATTACACGCCCTATCTTATTCGCCGCAATTCTATTGCCTAAACTATATTTATATAGTCCAGTTCTCGCAATTGGGCATTGTATAACCTTCTGAATTTTCCGATCAACTCATTCTTCTTCGGTCCTAATATTTTTTTAATCTACATTAAATTGGTTGTTAAACGTTATTGGAATTCTTAATGCATAAAACAAATAAGTGACTAAAATATAGTCAACTAATACTTTTCAGTTGTGTAACGAATATCAGGCAATGTATTCAGGATTTCAAAATAGTTTTATTCCATTCTTTCTAACTGTTTACCCAGCTTTGCGATGCGAGTTTAATTTCATTCAGGATCAAAAAACATTAAATACCTACATCCATTCAAGAATCTAGTAGTTTTTTTTTTATCGGTCCTTGCTTCGCTGTTTCGAATCTAGATTTTGTTACACACAAATTTTTTCTTTAGTGAATTACCACTGCTAAACCATCATTTCAAATTAAATTTTTTTATTTAGTTTAAATTTATTTAAATTATAGATTCAAATTTAATTAATTTATTTTTAGTATTGTTATTGTTTTTTCAACAATTTTACTATAATTTATTTTTAATATGGTGGAGGTGATTAATACCATTGGCTAATTAGACAATGAAGTGAATCAAATACTGCAGTATAGGACTCCAATGGGAGTCCTGGCCGGAAAAAAAAGAATGAAATACTCAAAAGGGAGGCCATTTAGTAATCTCTCAATTTGAAGTTTAAAAGCACTATTATAGAATCTGAACTCTGACACTATCTTGAATGTCTTTGAGGTCTAGCTTTATGCGAAGCCAAATGAAGTAATATTTCCTTCCATAGCAATTCACAACTACTGACCATACTTTCTCCGCAACCTTTGTCGCTTAGGGGCCTATGCAGCTGTGTCTGCCTATTTTAATGATTCTTACTACATCAGTTTTATTTGAAAGTTTTAACATTGAATTATCTTATTCTTTTAGATGTCAGGCCGGAAAGATTCTGTCATCTCGGATGTGACTCGGACGGCGGACGAACTCCCATCGCTCATCGCCAAGCTGACTACGAGCACAGTGATCTGGAATGGTGAAGTCTCCTTCTATCCTTTTTCAAGGGTTCTCAGGATCCGGGTACTACAGGTAGCTTAAAGCTTCATTGTCAGTTATGTGAATGGCAGCTAATTATTTTATTACTTAGTTATTTTTAAGATGAATGAAGAGATATAGTTTATAAATCAAGTCACACTTTACTCACTTACTTATTATTATTTTTCTTTTATATTTTGGAATGTCAACAGATAGTTTGCGGCATTTCGGTGTTGGTGATGGGAGCAGTTGCTTGCATTGAAGAAAGAGGAAGTATGACCAATCTGGCACTAGGGGTCCCAGCAGGAATACTAACAGTCATTGCAGCTGGTAACAATTTATTTTGTTTATTTGCTTCCATTAAATTACTAAATACAATCAACCTACAATCCTACAATTAAGGGAGTCGAATGAATTTGAGAGGATAAAGCTTACATGATAAATGTTCAAAGAGTGTGCTTATATTTTCTCATGTGAGGCCTTCTAGCCAATTCAAAAGACGAGTACTTTTCGTGAAACCCTTCAAAGAGAGAACACCAACTTTTTTGTGTAATGTGTCTTGTAGAACGGATTATAGAGATACATAATTGATCAAAACTAAGTGTTATCTGAAAACATCATTAACTACTTAATATCGTTTATTTTACCATAAAATATTGATTTAGAAATATAAATATGAGAAGTATTGTAAAATAAAATATTTCTTGAAATGTAAAGGAAACGAAATTAATGCAGCAATGTCTACATTTTCAACGTCAAACACTGTATAGGACTTCTTTAGACAAACAAGCATAAGAACCTCCCTTACAGCAGACTGTTTTTCTATTAAGAGGTACTGTTTCTTGAACTATGGTTGTGGAAAGGTATAAATAATTATCTACCAAATCCGGGTCCTTGGAGTAGTATAGCAGCTTACAAATTGGTATACTCCGCTCCCATTTACCTTCTAATAGTCAAAAATGGTTTTAGCTGTAATATTTTATTATAGAAATTTTACTATTAATATTAATATAATTAGTCCTACTGTTATTATTATCATAAATAAAAATCATACTAAAGGATCCTAATTAAAAAAAAAAATGTTCAGAAAACTAGTTATATTGTTCAATTTGTAGATTCAATATTTGTTTTTTTCAGTTTTCTAGACACTACTCACATAACTTATATTATATGTATCTTCTTACCTACATAATATTATATTTCATCTTTCACTGTTTTCAATTTGCTACCATCTAATTCCATGATGATCAATCAATTATTTTTTATTATTCAATTATCAATTAACAATTTTTTATTATTTATCATTCAATTCAATACTTTGTATAATTCCAAATTTGATTGTATACTATTTATTTTCAATTTTATGTTTATCTAAATGTTGGTGTTATCTGTTTTGTTCTATAGCCATGATGAAGACCTGAAACTCAGGTCGAAACGTCGGCATAAATCAATATTTCTTTGTTTATTTATGTTGTTTGCTGACAGCACCCCCGACTATCTTCTCCAATCAGTAATCTACGGTCAATTAGCTACACTTCATTAGCTTCCATGTTACATGTATGTTCTATTTAATCTAATTCGGTTTTAGGAGGGGTACAAAAAAAAAATTCTATATCATTAGAGAGAGAGGTTTTATTTTATTTTTTTTTTTACAGATAATCCTGTTTAATTGAAAAATGCCGGACCTCCGGCACCTCAAGTCTTTTTACTTCTATGAATTTAATGCGTTGTTAACGTTATTTTTCCAACTCACTATGAATTACATATGCATTGTTGTTCCAATGCCTTGTTATTGAACAGAGCTACAAACTCCTAAAAAAGTTTAAAAGTTAAAATAACTTTTATGGTGTGGTAAATAAGAGGAAAATATAAAATAAAAGTCAGAGTAGGAGTAAACGAAATAAAGTTCAGACGAGGAAAAGTTAAACCGTGAATAAAAATTAGTTGAACAACAATCTAGATTCCTTTTTAACATTCGAAACTTTATCCAATTAAGTTGAAGTTGGTGGAAGAACTTCATCCGATACGTTTCCTAGAAAGTTTCGTGTATTGCTTACCGTTTCGGAAAGTTTTTGAAGCAATTTTCTCTTCAAAGTGTAATTATTCCATTTATTTAAGTTGTTAAAATCAATTCACTTAGCTATAACGAACTATGTTATTTATATTAATAACTACTATCCTCTAATAATTAATAATAATTATTATAATAATTCATTACTTAACTTATCAATTACTCAATTTTCGCTCGTTTATTTAGGAGTATTTTGGTCGTTGAAGGGTAAGAGCGCTTTATATTGTTAATTATTTACTTTACACAGATTTTTATAAGATGGGACGTTATCAATTAACAAAACAACTCTTATTATTAATATGAGTATAGTAATTAAATGATACCTTCGCCCCCTGATAAATATACTTTGGAACAGAACTGAAATAATGAAGTAATATATTCATTCTTTATTAAACATTTATTAAATTATAAACAAACAACTGACTATCTTCTAATTATAAAGCATTTTTTAAAAATATTTATAATTCAACTAATTGCAATTGTAATTTGATTATTAGTGCATTTTTTTTTATCTGATATCTCTGGAGGAGGTCTTCATGAGTTGAGAAGATTGAGAAGGAAAAAGTGTGTTTACATCTCTCTCTTACTTTGTAGGCGATCCTTTTTGTTTTCTATGGTCGTAATTCTTCATGAACTGGCCCCATTTGGCTCCATATATAATTATTTGACCTCTTATACTTTTATAAAGAAGGCCTATCTGGACATTCGGAGTTGAGCTTTGGGGCTCCACTACTTGCAATCCAAAATCCTTCGTAAAATTCTCCGTACTCCTTACTTGGCCACAAATAAATTCATACATAAAGACCTTAATGTTCCCTATGTAACCGATCTAACTATCTAGATATCATTCCTTCCATTATAAACTCCCTAACTTACAGCCAAACCCTATAGTTTCTAACCTTACTTCCTATTCCACCGAGGCGTATGAAAAGAAGATGGCCCCGAGACCTGCTAATGTAAAAATGTCATTAGAGTGCTACCAAAGGATAGTTTCTTTACACACCCGTATCACTCCATTATAAACTAAAATAAAATTTACTAGATGTATGTATATGAATGTACAATTTTTTATTGATAAATAATAATGGAATGAGTATTTTAAAATGGCAGTACAGAATAAACAATATACGTTATATTAAACAAAAAAGAATTCATATTGACTTGTATATTTGTTTGTAAATAATAAAAACTATATTTCTATATAATTAAATATCTGGTTTGAGACAGGTTTATTAATAGAATAAAAACTATTTTTAAAATAGTAGAAAAACTAATGTTGAATCTTTATAATATTATCTCTTACTAAATCCATTTATTAATTTTTCTGAAACCTCTCATTATTCAAAAATAATATAACTTATGACAATATTCTCTAATTATAAACAAAATATTATTATCATCATTATTTTAAAATGCAAATATCCTTCATAAATTACTAATTTTATAATTAACCTTTATAAAAATTTATTTTCTCAAATGCTCAACTTAGCAATACTCATATAGTGGCCAATAATATAAATTCTCTGATAAAAAATGTTTAGATACTCAATTGTGGTTCCATACATTTATTGATTTTTTTTATCTGAGTTCGGTCAAGGAGATAACAATATATATTAATAACCACCCTATAATTAATATCATTAATAAACTAAATTTATAGACGAAAATGTATATTTATTCTATTGTTACTTAAATATAATTTTTATTGTTTTGTACATACATTATTGTTTTATTATTTTTTTTTTTTATTACTTGACCAGTTTTGTTGTTGTTGTTGTTGAATTTTTGCTTAAAGGCGTAAAACCCTCTGGTCATCAACGCCTATGGGATGATAAAATTAAAAAAAAAAAAAATAGAATAAAATAAATAAATAAAAATAAAAAAAAGTAGATGAAAGAGAAATAAGAAACCAACATCAAACACGGAAACTAAGAATTAAGATAATAATGAATAAAGGTCCAGAAAG